>NC_073692.1:96076194-96296951 GCF_029784155.1 Uranotaenia lowii | reverse complement strand
TTTGTAATTTTTGTAATTTTTGTAATTTTTGTAATTTTTGTAATTTTTGTAATTTTTGTAATTTTTGTAATTTTTGTCATTTTTGTCATTTTTGTCATTTTTGTCATTTTTGTCATTTTTGTCATTTTTGTCATTTTTGTCATTTTTGTCATTTTTGTCATTTTTGTCATTTTTGTCATTTTTGTCATTTTTGTCATTTTTGTCAATTTTGTCATTTTTGTCATTTTTGTCATTTTTGTCATTTTTGTCATTTTTGTCATTTTTGTCATTTTTGTCATTTTTGTCATTTTTGTCATTTTTGTCATTTTTGTCATTTTTGTCATTTTTGTCATTTTTGTCATTTTTGTCATTTTTGTCATTTTTGTCATTTTTGTCATTTTTGTCATTTTTGTCATTTTTGTCATTTTTGTCATTTTTGTCATTTTTGTCATTTTTGTCATTTTTGTCATTTTTGTCATTTTTTTTATTTTTGTCATCTTTGTCATTTTTGCCATTTATGTCATTTTTGAATTTTTTTCAAATATTTTTTTCGATTATATTGGCTTGAGGTTGCCAACCCCTGCATTAATGGGTCGTATCCTGGGGGCATCGAATTTCGAAGCAGACGAGCCGGGAAAATCGAAAGCGTTGGATGCAAGAGATCACGATTCGTGATTAAAAATAAAGCTTGATTCTTCTGCAGCTTCTCCTAGCCTCCCGGAAGATGCTGCTGCACTTCTGAAAGGAGGTCAAACCTTATAAGCGCCATCGATAGTCGGGTCGGATTTGACCGTATCTATACCGCAGATCGAATATCGCCGGGCGTCCATCAATTTCTATTAAAGTGAGATGCACTTTAGCTAATGAGGACAGTTTTCATTCTTCGAGGGTTGCGGAGAAAATAGGAAGGAAAAGATAAAAAAGTAGCTTTCGGACAGCTAGCGGGAGTCACTTGACCTCTTGAAAGGATGGACTGATTAAAAAAGAAAAAAAACCCACAAGGGGGGAAGACACCGACACGAGAGCCGGAACGTGACGGGTTCAAGAAATCGAATGACATCATTTTCTCGGTAAAAAATTATTGTCCATATTGAAGATGCATGATATCGATTGAGTGTCGAGTGTAAATTAAATTGATGAAAAACACTTTTTTTTCATTTTTCCCAAAGGCTTTAGTTCAGGCTAAGTAAGTAAAACACATGCCTTCTGAATACTGTAACAATCTTCTTAAAAATCTTTGTTTTTGATAAAACGGTTTATTTTCAATTTTATAGATGACTTTATCTAAAAAGGTATAATTAGTTCGAATGATATTAAACCATAATTTATCTTCACTGAATGGATTTTAATCGTAATTTATAACTACACGTTGTTAAACTCCATTTAACTACCTGAACATGAATTGCATTACACCGTCGTTGATCTTCGGTCGTCCGTCGCTAAATGAGTTAATTACACCTTCAGCAGAATCCCTTTTACGGGTTTAACGGCCGTCGAAGATTAACGTCGGTTGAGCCTCCGGTATCACATTTCATCTCCGGAGCAAGTTAGCCCATGGACCCTAAATAATTAATCCCTCGTCCGCCCGTTTGAACCTTCAACGACAACATCAAATGGGATTTACTACCTTTACAGCAGGTCCCATCCCATTAAACCGTTTAACGAACGATAATCATCAGCGCGCATTGGGTTGGGCTTATTCCCATTGCATTGATTCTAGATCTGCCAAGTGCAGATACTAGGAATTCTGCTAAACTGCCCTTCGTCCCACGCGCGGGTTGACGGTCCAGAATCTGCTGGCTGTAGGACTGTGATCCATTTTTAATTAATTACAGCATAGTCAAAGTGGACTTTTAGCGGTCCGGCAGCCAAGCCAGGATGCGATTGGAAGCTCATTAAAACAAATAGTCACGTAGTCGTCCGTCGTCACTGGTCGGGGAATTCCGTGGTTGAAAGAATGAAACCGAAACGTCTAGTTGATGGGACATGCGAAAAAAAAGTTGCCCATAAGATTCGCATTTTTTTTTAAAACAGAAAGTGGTTCTCAATTTTAATACCAAAAACTAAACACTCAATATTTCAGTGTAAAATTCGTTTAAAAAATGTAAAATGCTTTCCTGTATAAAACTTTTACATCGCCTGTATAAAATTTACGATGCTGGTTCAGGATTTTAATTTCACATGTCAGAAATTATTAATATATCCTGTTACGTGATTTTTGATACAGCATACGATAAAGAAATACTTTCACCAAAGACTATGAGTAAGATCGTGAACCAAGGTTTCCGAAATCACAAAAAAAAAAAAATTTCACTGAATTTTGAGCAAATTTTCATCACAGAATCTGTGTCATAGAACACAGAATTTTGGAAAAATTCACATATTTCACAGATTTTTTGAATTTTATTCGTATTTCCAAAATTATAAATTTTATATCTATGTAAATTTTGGATTTCATGTGAACAAGACTCATTTCGTTCATGTTTTTTTAAAGAAATTTATGCTTTTTCCATCACAGAAAACCGTCACAGAGTTTTTGGGTAAAATCACAGAATGTCGGAATTACGAACTTTGTCGTGAACTAAACGCTGCCCAACAACTTTTGTACAACCCATGCCCTAACGACTTTCCCTGTTTTCGGATCTTGCTCATTGTAATTGTACAGGTTTTTACGTTATGAAAGGATATTATATCCGATTAAAAAAAAATAACCACCTTCGTAGGATCTGTGGAGACAACCAGGAATTGCCATAGTGTCATGCCATGCAACCAGTCATACCGTGGTAAAATACAAACTATGTGGACTTAAAGGCCGAAGGTGAAAAATATCCGTTATATCAGCCCAACTTCACCCTTCAACCGTTTTTCTTCTTGATTTATATTTTAACAATTCTGGGGTTTGCGAATTTTGCCTGGATATTTGCTGGATTTTGGGTTAAAAATCTTGATTTTGCCAGGGTTTTAAGCAAAATTGCGCGGATGTTATTCTTATACCATGAAACATTTTTATGCGACTTCTAAATCACATTTGAACAAGATCAATGCTCATCCTTTCGAAAATCATCTGTAAAAAAGACATCACTTTTCACCGATAAGCAAGGTTGTTGAAATCACAGAAAAAGATATAATTTAAAAAAAAATTAAACAACTTTTCATCATAGATTCTGTGTCAGAGAACACCACATATTGAAAACATTCACAGATTTCACAGATTTTTTTTAATTTGTACGTTTTTCTAAAATCATAGTTTTTTAAACAATTAATGGATTTTAAACTTTGTGTTGGAAATGTAAAACAGATTCAATTTTCTTGACTTTCCAAATAAATTTATACTATTTTCATCATGGAAATCCATCACAGAATTTTTGGGTAACAGTCATAATTCTTCGATCGAACAAGTTGTGACCGATATAAACCATACAAGATTAATGTAATATAATGCCTCAAACTTTGGAAAAAGAATTATTCGGAAATTAATATTTGGACCAAAATGAACCTTATATTTTTTGCTTTCAAGTGATTTAGAAAAAAAGCATTTTTGATGTTTATTTTTCCAAAACAGTTTTTGGAAAATTTGGCGTTTTGAATATGAATCTGAATATGATTGTATGTATGTTAAAAAAAAAAGTTCTTATTTTTTATTTGAAGCAGGATTGGCATTTTCCATCACTTTCTAGTTTTAGAGATATAACATAAAGTCTACATTACTTTATTGTTTTTTAAATAGAAATCATTCAAATCAGAAAAATTCCACTGCAACTACTAGCATCAATATGAAGTAGTTTTTGAGCTTTTCTGAACGTTGACCATGGTGCTTTGAAAAGCAATAATCTATTTTAGGTTTAAAACGGACTTTAAATTCCCTAAAACCTTTGGAAATTCTAATGTAATGTGTAATGAACAAGAAATAAATAAAAATTATCGCGGTTTTCAAGTAAGTGTGTGATAGATTAAAAAATACGAGTTTTAACATCTGGAATATACCTTCTGTCAGGACCGTGGGAAGAACCGCTTCATGGGGGGAGGGGGGTTTTGGTGGCTGATTTTTTATATTATACTATTGCTTAAACAATGCATGAATAAAAAAAATGTTATTGTAATTTTAAAACTATTTGAGTATCTAGTTTTGATACTTTTATATAAATAGTTTTTCGTGAATAAAAGTTACTTTTGAAAATCTAATTAAATGCTTAGCTGATTTTTTTAAAAAAGCCCTTAGTTACGAACATAGGAACTTACTTTTATCAATGGTTAAAACCTTTGAATGTGCTCCAGAGTCTAGTAGATTTAGTTTTTTTGATTTTTGCATAAAATAGCGTAAAACAGCGTAACATCAACATTTTCATAAAAATAACTTTTATACTCAAATCAAATAAACTGAATCGAATAAACTCTTGAGCAAATGGAAATATTTTAAACATCAATTTAAATAAATCAAAATTTCAAAAGTTAGGGGAAAAGATAAAAACTAGCAGTTCAAATCTGATTTTTACAAACTTGTTCCAAACTTAAGATTCTAGCTTGAAAATTGGCTCTTGTAAAAACTGCAATATTAATAATCTTAAACCAAGGTTGCTAGAATTTTTTCAGCACGTATCCGAGCCGAACAAATCTGAGAAATTTAATATTGATACCTGAAGAAATCTGGGCATTTGATTTCAAAATTAACGACCAAAAATCCAAAGAAAGTACTCTGTCAAAACCAAAGAAAGTACTCTAGATAAACCAAGAAAAAATAGAAACAAAAAAAAATCTTTAATCCAAATTTATCGACACAATCTAAATTGATTATTTTATTTAAAAATCTTGCTGAAAAAATTTCGTTTTGGAGGTATAAATAAAATAAATTAAAATTATTGGATTGATCAGCCAAATAAAGTGATTCAATCCGGGCTTTTCTCAATGAAATCCGGGCAGTCGGGCTTGGCCGAACTGTTCCCAAATTTTATACTGAATATTCGGGAAATCTGGTAACCTTATCTTTAGCAAAAGTCTTAAAAAATATAGAATTCCTTGCAGATTTTTCCAAGAGAAGATAATATGTTTTTATCAATAAATATTTTTTCTAAAAATCCACAAATAAAATATTTTGGATGTTGAATGGTATTTTTAAAACATAATTTGCAAAATAATAAAAAAATCAACTTTGTATTCATGATTTTCAGTTCAATTTTCGATACAAACCAGCTTTGATTTAAAAAAAAATTAAAATGAATTAACAATAAAAATTATCAGTGCGCATTTTGCAATCTCTTGCTATTTAAGTTCCTCAACGAAGCATTAATCTTGGTTAATGAGCTAAATCAAATCTGACTTTTTAAAATTAAACCTGAATCTGTTTGAACTTTAATTCAAAATTTAAATTTTGAATCGGTTTTCAAAGTTTCAAAACGATTTCTGAAATTAAAATTAGAATCTGATTCTTTAATCTAGATCAGATTTTTAAATATGAGCCAAGAAGTGAATTTTGTTTCATGATCTGTAATTTAAAATCTGATGTTTTCGGTTTCAATTCGGATTCCGTATTTCAATGATTTATTTTTAATCATTATCACTTTAAATTTTAGTACAACTAAAGGAAAACTATTTAGGCACAAGTTCAGTGTCGTTTATGAAAATATTTCTTTTTACTAAACTTTCTCAAATATGTCTCTCATAAGAAAGTTTTCAAATGTTAAAAAAACTTTTTACTCAGCAGAAGTTTTTTTCCAGTCCTCAATCCGAATGTTCTCAGATATTACCTTATCCTTAACATAAGCTTTCCAGAGTTTTTTTTTCTGTACGTATCCGGGAAAGGAAAATCCAGGCATTTTTTTTTAAACTTGGCAAAATCCGGGCAAAGGGTTTCTTTATTTTTAGCTCAAAAACCAGGCAATATCCGGAAAACTCATGATTTTTCATAAAAAAGGAAAAAAAGTGAAAAAAAAACACATAAAAAATAAATTTTTATCAAGGCACATCAGCGGCGTTGAAATATTATTTTACAATTAAGAAAAATCTAGGCAAATTTATTATGCTAAAAAAAGTTAAAAACAACTTATTATTCAACGTAAAAGCCATAAGTTTTGTGAACTTAATTTGAGTTTAAGGTTTGAAATTTTGGAAATTGTAAAAAATCCGAGCCTTTATCTTCGATATTTGGGCAGCCGGATCGGACCAGACGTTTCCCACTTTTTTCGTTAAAAATACGGCAACTGGAATGCTTACCTCAGCAACAAGGTTGTCATGAAATTTTAAAAACATAAACTTTCAGCTCTAATCACAAGATCAAAAAGAAATTTCCAGTGGTAAAGAAATATTACAAAAACCTCGAAAAATATATGCATAATTTGGCAATGAGTGTTTGACATTGAAAAGATAGTTTGAAAATATTTTAATTTAAAGAAAAGGACAACGGAAATCACCTATAAAATAGGTGTTTTGAGAAAGAGACAAAAATTTAGTTCCAATATAATTGAAAATTACTGTTTGTAAAGTGCATATTTTAAAATTTTAAGTGATTTTAAAATTAAATAAGTAAAAGCTAAGCAAGGTAAGAAAACAGCTGTTGACAGAATATTTTCAAGTCTATTCTTTGCCTTGTTATAGGTACCGTAAACTGGGGGGGAACTATTATCACCGGGATAACTTTGACCAACATGAAATTTTCCGCATAATCATCAATAACTCAGTCTCAAGTTAAAATTTCTTGAAACTGTTTTCTTCTTTCGAAAGCCTACAAATTGAGTTTCAAATAGTCAAAATTTAGTTTGTATTTGTCAATTTTTGCTGTTAGTAAAAATGGTACCGTAAACTGGGGGAACTTTGATCAGCGGGGTAACTTTGATAAAAATGGATTTTTTGCAGATAATCATCATTGACTGAGTATAAAGTTAAAATATCTGAAAACTGTTTACTACGTTTCAAAGTCTATATATTGAGTTACAAATAAACTACATTTAGTTTTTATTAGGAGTTTTTTTAATATTATTTAAAATGTAATTTTGAAATCTTAAAATATCTGGTTTTGAAAGCTCACAATCTCTCCTGATCAAATTTAAGCATTCAGGAGCAAATGGGTTGTTTAATATGAAAGTCCAACTTTTTTCTTGGTTTAGGTTTAGTTTAAGTGTTATTTTTATGGTCATTTGATGATAATTTTTGGATGTTGAAAAAAAAAACGATAATTTTCCATGAAAAAGACCGTATAGAAAAAATGGCTAAAAACCCTGTCAAATGGTTAAGTTTGAAGAAAACAAGAACATGAGAACAGTGCGAGGACTTAGGGAAATGCTTGAAGGTAAAATTTCATTTGTTTTTGAGGCCAAAAATTATTGTAAAATGTTTATAATTTTTGCCCCTTAATGTATGCAGCAACATGGTCCATCTTTTGAGTATATTTGTTTTTGAAAGAAAACGTTGAAAAATTCAATTGAGTCCAAACAAAAAATTACTGTTATCGATGTTTTCAGCTTTCTTTGCTTAATGACATTAAAACTATAAATTTGAAGATGTTGAGATACATAAAAACCATAGTGATCAAAGTTACCCCGAAACTCGAAGTCTGGTTTTGTAACAAACATTTAATTATTATCACCAATGTCGTTTGAATTAACTGCAATCAATGATCATGTTTAATACTCTTCACCTCAGTTAGTGTTTAAAAGCTTTTAGGTTTTACGAAAAGCAACCCCTTCCAAAATATTCAAAAATGAATGAAAAAAGTAATAAAAGTTCCCCCAGTTTACGATATTTCAAAATTTTAAAATTTCTATTTTTTTCAAAGGCTTGCTAACAAACACCTCTCATGATGAAAACAAAGCATTTAGAAGCATACGGGTTGGTTTATGTGAAATTTCAACCTTTTTTCTTTTGTATATGTATTGTTTCAGGTTTTTTCTTACAGTAACTTGCAGATAAATTTTTGACATTTTGAAAATAATGACTTTTTCCAAGAGTAAGCCCGTATAACACAAATGGCTAGGAAATCTATCAAATTATTAACTTAAAAAAAAAGTCAAAATGGGAATAGTGGAAGGTTTACGGAGTTTGTATGAAGGAAACATTTGATTTGTATTTTGAAGCAAAAAATATTAACCTACGTAGGTATTTAATTTTTGCCCCTAAATGTATGCAACATCATAGCCGTTTTTCAATTGTTAATGTTGAAAAAACCTAGAAAAGCAGTTTGGTCTTAACAAAAATTTATGTAAACGATGTTTTTATGTCTTTTCCAAATATTCATTTGATGAATACAAAAAGTAATCAAAGTTACCCCAGTTTACGGTACTTTACTTATTATAGTATACTCAGAAAATAACAAAATTTAATGAAATCAGTCAGCGTAGAGGAATTCCTATTTTGGGTGATATAAAGCAAAAACAACATAAAATATCGGTTTGATTTGCATACGTTTATTTGAACTATTTTAATTATTTGAGAATCACCGCAGCTGGATAAATTTCCGTATCTATTCATCAACCATCCTCGCGAAATGCAAAGAACATACTAATTTGTATATCTTCATTTTCTCGACTGAAGCTATTCGATCAGAATTTTTCTTATCCATCGACGGACGGATAGATAGCTATCAAATCACTCGCTCGTAATGACAGGGAAATTTATCTTTTCTTGGAAAAGTCGACACGGTGGATTAATTGCAATCGTGCGGTTCATCGAATGCCATTCAACGCTCTTCGAGGAAATCAACCTGAAGGTAAATGCCCTTAATATGATAAACGGGTCGAAACTAGTTGTAATAACCATCATTTTAGTTTTTTTGTCTTGCTTGGTTCCTTCCGGTTTTTTGTGCCGGTAGAACTTCAATCTTATCTTTCAAATTATCACATTCCTGGATTTATACACCCAGAAAATTAGTTTTTTTTTATTATTTTATCATTAGAGGTAGCTTAATCGATCCAAACAGGAAGTGGGAGTTGAGAAAGAAGAGAGTGGGTCCCTAGTGCTCAGAAAACTGCACCGGAAGCTGCCGGAAACAGTAGTCAATTCTCCTGCCCTAATTACCAAAGCCGATTTTGAGACCACCACCACACAATGTTGCCAAAGTCAAGCTGCCCCTAGAAAGTACGGAGCTAAAGTCAGAGGGAAGGAAGGGGAAGTTAGGCAAAGTGGGTTGGTTGCGTTGATTCGTCTGAGCAACTTCGGTTGGGAGTTGGGGGCCAATTAGAATTGCAAATATTTAAACGACCACCACCAAACCGCACACATACACTCAAAGATCGGTGGTAAAACTCTGCTGATGGCACAATCAGATTTTAAAGCGTTTCTGCCTTCACAAACCATTATCATCAGGCAACCGAACGTCATTCAGTCAGCCTAACTTAGTGCCCATAAGCTTGGAAACCAGCCGGCAAAATCGCATTTATGGTGAATTACATCGACGAGCTGCTCCCGAAAATCCCCTTCCGGTTTTGTGATGCGGCCGGATCTTGCCCCGGAACCCTATGCTAATCGGACAAATGTTGATAAATTGGATTGCATCTGGTAGTGATATATTTGCATTTTTTGTTCATGAAGATCTGGTGGATTGGGGGGACGTTGCCCCGCTAGAGGGGGGAGATTATTTTGATACTTTGCCCGACAAATACAAAATATGGTCAAAATTAGCTGGACGCGAATGCTGTTCGCCTTCGGTGACTGTGAATTTGCATTTTGTTGTGCAATTTTGTCTGATTAGAAGTAATCCGGTCTCGAAAGTTTATGTTCCTTATTAGAACAAAAGCGACTCTTTTTTCATTAATGATTAACTTTAGGCTCTCACAATGATTTGTTAAGTGATTTTTTTACGAGTTTTAACGGGTTATATTCCTTTCACAAAAAAAAAATGAAAAAAAGCTACGTATAACTTTAAATTGAACTGAATTTCCTGGAGAATTCTCTTACTTATAGAGACGTCGATTATCCAGGTAAGACTGTATATGTAGGAAGGGCTGAATTTCCCTTCTTCTAAATTGTGAGTTGTGCTGTGCCTAAGAATTCCTAAAAGCTTTGAAAAGTATCCAAATCCTCCCAATTCAAAGTCTACACAAACGAAAGCATCGGCAATAACTTATCTGTCAATCTGACTGATAAATCGCGTTAGTCATGCTTCACTGAGGAAGACAACTTGTACCAAAACACCCACAATTGAGCCGGTTTCTCGATACGCACCCTAACCAAAAAAGGGGAATCAAAACAAACGGTAATAACGGCCCCGGTAAACTTGATCATGAAATGCACAGCTTGAGCAGCTGGTTATTTGCTTCGCAAAAAAAAAAATCACAACAAGCTCAACCCGCACCAGTCGACCTCCAATATCAAAATACCGGGGGTGCCCTACTCCACCCACATTTGAACCTACTTGTATGAACGAACCCTTTACTGGGCAAACTGGTTGAGTGAGACCCTACGCTTTTTTTTAGCTCAATGGAATTGATGGAAGCTTGCCGTACCTATATAAAAATACTAGCGATGCAATCTTTCACAATCTGCAGCGGCAAATGGGAGGATAAATTAAATAACCTGTAACAAGGTTATTCCGCGAGATGAGTTCAGGGTGAGCCGTTTAAAATTGTGTTCCTCCGTTTTATGAGTCTCACAACATACATACATATGTATGTATGTTGTACATAAATATGTGCTCCCAATATGCGATGGTTGAGTGTTTTATTTTATCTAGTTTAGTTGAAACGATAGTAAAATGAGGATTAGCCGCTTCAACCAACCGAGAGAATGCAATGTGATTTGTGAATTAGTTTCAATTGATTCAATTTGTTTGGTTACAAATCTCGGGAGCACAGCGATTCAAAATACATAGCGGGAACATATGTATGTAAGTGTTACTTGCATACTATCTTATAAGCTACCGTAATCCGAGGTAAGATTGATCACTTTTTTCAATATTTATCGATTATTTGTTTTCTGTAACGGGGAATGTGGCATGTTTCTCGATTAAAAAACGAGTACTGGACCCTTATGAACGTAAATCATGGTTGCCAAAATTTATTAGACTACATCAAATTTGATTTTAAAATCGATTTTGTCTCTGTTTAGAATTTTATGCATTGGGGTAACATTGATCAGTCTCTATTTTGATGGTTTTACCGACTTTTCTTGATTATAGAGGATACAAAACACCTTCATAATATTTACAAAAGCTAGTTTATCAATTGCTAAGGCAGTTCGGAACAATCTCAAATAATATTGAATTAATCATGAAGCTCTACAAAATTGAACACAACACTGTAGGTGGGTCAAAGATACTAAATTTGTAGCTTTTTTTCCGGTGAATTCTGAGATATACAATGCTGAATTTCGGTGTTTCTTGGTTCAGATTTCTTCTTGGTCCAAAAAAACACTATCGCGGTCTTTAATGTGTTGAGGCCGAACAACAATTAAAATCAAAAGATTGACAATCATGCTGCCTAAATTAAGGGACTAAAAAGTAATGATACATACAAATTTTAAATACAAAAAACGAAAATTTTGCCTTCATTCAATTCTAAAAAAAACTAAATCAAAAAAACTAAATCAAAAGTTCATTTACTTAGGAAAAAGATGAACTCTCACATAAATCAAGCTTTTACATCTAAACGATTTGTTTGCGAGCCTTCGTAAAAAAGACATTTCATGATTTTGAAATTACATTTTTACTTACATTAGAAATTTTTCAAGAATACCAAGCTTTTCCCAATAAGAAACTCATCATGCAGGTTTTTAAACGTAGTAAAAAGTTTTGAGATATTATAATTTTAAACTTTGTTATTGATGATTATATGGAAAATATCGAAGTTGGTCAAAGCAACTTTGGTGATCTATGCAACTCCGTTTTACGGTACATCAAAGAAATACTAATGATTTAAAACTCAAAGAAAAATAGGATATGTTTATTAACATACAAATGGTAGAGCTCATAGCATGGCCATAGGAACGGGGGGGGTTTGGGGTTAAACCCTCCCTATGAAGGTCTGAAGATACCTAGTGATTTTTTTTGCAAAACATAAAATTTGAAATGTCTAATAAAATTTTGAAGAACAACTACAAGTTTTCAAGAGTAGCAACAGTGTAAGGATCTCGACTCCAAAATCTCGAAATCTCATTCCAGTACAAAAGTTTTTCAAAAAATTTCTCATTTCTCATTCTCGAACCATATTTAAGTTTTGGATCTGAAATTTATTTACTCAGTTTATATGCAGAGTTGAAACATTAGAAAGTTTCATGAGACCAGAATTGAAAAAATGTGAAACAATTCACAATTTTATTGAAATTCACAAGTTCAATTAGGAAAGAAAGAAAAATAATCATATAGAAAACCATAAGCTCAGAATCAAATGAAAGATTTCTGGTTAAAGGGTTCTGATAATAATTTCGCTTTTTGGTTTCAAATTCATAGGATTTCTTAGGTGGAATTTAGATTCAGGTTTTGAGTTTGGGTTGCAAAATTGCAAAATGCGAAATTCAGCCTAAGATTTTCAATCCAAGCATTGTATTCAGATTGAGCAGAAAATTAAGTTTTATTATCATTATTAAAATATCAATGATTAAATTTCATTAAGGATTCAAATTGAAGGAGATAACAGCTTCATAACTTCGTTTCTTGATTCAAAATTAAAATTTTAAATTCAATCAAAGTCAGCTTAGAAACACAAACCTGATGAAAATCACAAATAAAATATAAGATCTGGATTCATTTCCAAGATTTTGTTTTTTTTTCATCTAAATTTCATTTTTCAGAACTTTAATCACAAGATTTAAACTGTGAAATATAAAATAATATATGATAACTTTTGAACTTGGTTTTTATCCTCACGTAAATATTCAGCTGAAAATATTATTTTTCATTATTTGCTTATATTGCGGATTTTGTCAAATCAAAGGTTTAGCAAAAATCTTAGATTTCAATCGAGCTTACAAGAGTAGAAAATAAACCTTTTTTTAACCGTAAGCCCAATTCATAACTTTTATTTCTGAATATTTGATACATTTCAATCCATGCTTAAAATGCTAATGCTTGTGGTTCAAAAGAATTAGCTTGCTTATGTAGTGAGTAAAAAAAGTTTTTTTTTCTAAATGAAGCGTGTTGTTTCAATTTTAGTCGTTTCTACATCAACATCAAAACTTACTTGGAACAACTGTGTTCGATGTTTGCTCTTGGGCTCGAACTCACGGACATCAGCTCAGGAGGCAACTTATTTACCAACTGAGCTATTTCACAAATCCCATATTTTGTTGACAAAAATGACAAAAATTGGTAACTCCTATCACTTATTAAAAAAATAAATAACTTTAAATGCAAAATAACTTCAACCCTAATAATATATACCTAGTACATATACATTTTTTGACTTGTGTATGCATTGTTCAAGCAAAAATGTTATAGGAATAAAAATTGTCATCAAAACCCCCCCCATAAGCCGGTTCTTCCTACGGCCCTGGCTCATAGTCATATCTCACCTGGCTGATACTTTGTTTTAGACATATTTAGCTTGAAATTAACTAGAACTT
Organism: Uranotaenia lowii; assembly: GCF_029784155.1. Classification (NCBI taxonomy): domain Eukaryota; kingdom Metazoa; phylum Arthropoda; class Insecta; order Diptera; family Culicidae; genus Uranotaenia; species Uranotaenia lowii. Next base: position 96,283,490 of record NC_073692.1, on the reverse strand, counting down.
AAAATTATCCAAGAACTTTATGGAACTGAACTTAAAAAAATTTATTTATTTGTGTCAACTCTGAGGATTTTTTTTATCTTGTAACAATTCTAGCCAAGGTTCCCGAAAAAAAAATTCTGTGTTTAAACGAAAAAAAAATTCTGACTTCCTGTGACTTTACCCAAAAATTCTGTGATGGATTTCTGTGATGCTTTTTCCATTATTTTCATTCAAAAGTCATGTCAAATTGCGTCTTTTTACATTTTAATTAGGAAAAGTAAATTAACATTATCAGTTTTATCATTATTTTCCAATTAAAAGATAACTATCCAAAATTTGACAAAAAATAGTATAATTTTTTAAATAACGGCCTAAATTTAAAAATTCTGTGAAATCTGTGAATATTTCCAAAATTCAATGTGCTGTTACTCAGATTCTGTGATGGAAATTGGCCCAAAATTCAGTAAAATTGTAGATTTTTCTGTGATTTCGGCAACCTTCGGCAGCCTGGAACTTAAAAGTTGAATCTATTCTTTGGTTATTTTAACAACAAGTTCTTCATGTTCTAAAGTGGTTAAAATTAGGTCAAAATCTTCAGCGTCAGTAAAGATTTTGATTGATTTTTTAAATAGTTTAAGCTTCTAGATCTAGATTGCATTAAAAATATATATTTCCTCAATTTCGAACAAGCGTTGTTTTGAACAAAACAAAATAAAGCTTAAATATTTTAACTTTGAATTCAAAACTCAAATTTTTAACACTACAGTAGTTTTTCGATTTTATCACTGTTCGATTTTTCAATACTTCAATTATTGTTCCGATTTTATCACGTTGTTTTTGGAAATCATTCAGAAGTCATTTGCCATTTTTAAAATTTTTATTTCAAGTTTCGCCAAATTCACGGTTTTGCCATTATCACGGTGAATTAAGCGTGATAAAATCGAAAAACTTCTGTACTGGGATTCTTTTTTTTTTTATTTATCTAAAGCTGTCTGTATCGTTTGATTATATTTTTATCAAAACGTGTTCAAAGTTTATCTCTTAACTTCCGCTGATTATGAGGGCTTAGGACCAATTTAATCAATGCTGCAAATAAAAAAAGCATAAACTTAGTATGATAACTAGTGTTTCTTCATAATTTGTAGAATTTTTAATTAATTTTTATTTGAAAAAAACTCGTAAATGACAAAAAAATCACTAAGACTTTATATAAACATCTTTCTTCATAAAAGAAAAGAATTTACAAATAATATGTGTAATCCGGAAGCATTTAAGTTTCCATACATAGTGTTTTAGCTTTTCCAGTACAGTATGACCCATAAAAATTGAGAAATTGAATTGCGGTCTGTTTTTGGGTTGTTTTAGGTAATTTTAGAGAATTTCTTTCTGTCTGTGTATGAGCTCTATCCTTCATCCGACAATTGACGTAAATAACGCAGAATTACACTTATCGGCATTTTTTCCAAGAATTTCCCAAGCAAATTGTGGCGGTTGGAGACCGAGTCGATTTGGGGTAATTTTTGAATTTCTCAAACCCTGGGTGTAAAAAACTTCGTTTTGGTATAAAATTCTTCCATGATTTTTTGCAGAATTATTAGGTTACGTTTACATGATTAAATTTTAACTTTTAGGTTTGTATGGGAAAATTGAATATTTTTTGTCTGAAAAATCATCATCATTTTTTTTTTCTTCTGTGGAACCGAGCCTGCCTTTAGTTTTTGGGTCAATTTATACATTTTCTAATGGAAGTTTTCCACTGAACAAATTAGCTGAAGGCCATCACTTTGTATCTAATCAGGCAAAATATTATTAGCATGATTTTCAAATAAGCAAAGCAGTCTGATTAATTCAAACATTAGTTTATTATCTATCCAACGTTTCTGTGCCTTGTTGGTACCATCTTCAGGGATAAATAATGTGTTTGTACTTTGTTGTGGAGCTGAAGTTAAGTATATTATCGGTTTGTTGGTCGATCGGTATTTTGCACATGAGAATCGGATTAATCTCGTTATCTATGGCAGTCACAAAACAGCTGTCAAATAACGAGATCAAACCGATCTTCATGTGCTATCAACAAACCGACAATAAATTAAATTGAAATTAAAAATTCAATTGAATAATTTGAAAATCATAAAATGTACAGCCACCATTTCCAACAGTTATTAGCATGTTCAAGAGAATGTGAAATTCAAATAAACTACTACTAAGCATCCCGCCGGAGTAATAGCATTTGTAGCGGTTATTTCAAATGTATTGAAGATGCCTCCCAATTTCATAAAATATGGAGTAAAAGTTAATACTGGAGTCTACATAGACATTTGGAAGAATCAGCTGCTTCCGTGGATTAGGGCAAACTTCGGTGATCCGGATGATGTTGTTTTTCAACTAGATGGAGCCCATGCCATACCTCGAAACGGACTCAAACTTGGCTGGAAGGGAACATGAAGTTTGAACCGAAGGATCTATGGCCTCCGAACAATCAGAATTTTAAGCCTCTCGACAATTTGATATGGGCGTATGTTCAAGAGAAGGCCTTTGGATCCTCTCACCAAAGTGTCGAAGCAGGGTTCCCAATGTGCCTAATTTTTCAGTATTTGCTGATTTTTTGAGGCCCATTTTGATAACCTGATAAATATCCGTTTTTCTGATTTTTTTTTAATTAAGCCTGATTTTGCCTGATTATGTAATTTCCACGGAAAAGCATATGTTATAAACACATTTTGATCCTTACCCATTTCAGAGCATCAATATGACATTATTGAAAAATGTAAGGCATGTAACTGTTTTCTGGCGCAAACAAATGTAAAAAAATTCTGGGATCGCCAATGAATCCGTGAAACGCTCTCTAAAAGCCTAAAAAAAATCTCTTGAGATATCTACAGTGTTTGTTTAACACTTTTCACTTAAAATCACTGTATCTCGCTTGTTTCAAAACCGTACAATTTGAAATTTGTACAAAATTTATAATTCTGGAAACCGTTCGTCAAATATGATACTCAGAGAATATTCAGTAACAATCTCTCGTTTTCCTGTTATTCAAGGTCGAAGAAAACAATTAGAAAGCTGAAGATCTGTTATTAACTGCTCAAAAGAAAAATTTCACCTAATGCCTAAGAAAGCGAATGTCAAAAATTGTATGTTGGGTATTTGGATGTGTTCTTGGTATTTTTAAAATGAGGGTTAGAAAATAGGTAAAACATATATTAGAAACGTTTTTTTTTTCAATCAATCAAACGCCAAAATTGTTTCAGTCACTGGAGAAAATTTGTGAACAGTCTATTTGAAATTTGACGTTATTTTACACATTTTGGCATCATTAAGCCTTAAAATACAAAACACAGATTTTTTTCAATCTGCGTTTTCTTTGATTATTCAAACACCTAAATTGATTTTGCACTGGATTTTGTGTATGTAAACGCAATATTTTTGTAATAAAATTTAATCGTGCGGTGATGTATTTCAAAATTATGATAGGCGGACTTAACTGTATCTGACGAATAATTAATTTGCATACTCTTTGTGAGAGTATAAATTTGATTTTCTACCTTAATTCTGTTTATCAAATTCAAATTTTGAATTTAATTGAGCGTTTTCATTATCAAATCTAAATGTTATGCAAAATCTGAGCCCTATTATAAAACATGCTTCGTTACAAATGAGAAATTTAATGACGACTAATGTTGTTTATTATCCAATCCTCTAGAAATACAACGCTCATTCTATTTTTGGCATCAAATAAAGCTATGATTTCATGGAGAATTTCCACCACAAACGGAAATACGAAGTGGCGATATTTTATCAAATGTCTGTTGTAAACGCAAAAACGAACAAGTGATGACCCCCGCATCTCAGAAACAGCACAAACGCTGTCAATCATAGTCAATGGATAAGTTCCGAGGACTAGTGTGCTAAAAAAACGTGGAGCGATTATTTGTTCTCCTCACTTCTTATTTTCTGTAAATTTGGTTGATGATTACCTCATTCTTATAAAGAACATTTTTTCTTAATTAAGCATTATCAAACTTTCTGTTTTCAAATTTCTACCCTACAGCTGAATGGGAATTCTAACATTTTTTCAAATTTGTTTATCCACTTTATTGGAGCTTTGATGAAAACGTTATTCATAAGAAATAGTACGAAATGGTTAAATATGATCAATTGAATATTTTTCTCATTTCGGATACGGCTTAGAGAAAAAAATCCACTTCATGATGAATGATAGAACTGCCAATTTAAAGTTCATTTCAATTGCTTAAAACTCATGATCAAAATACAAACGCGCGCACAAATGATTTTGATGATAATTTTATTCCTAAAAATATCAACAAAATAAACCTTGCAACCACGAAAGTTTTTGAAATCTTTCAAGGAACATCATCCTTTGTTCAATAAATGTAATCAATTAATATTGTTGCTAGATTTATTCTGCATTTCTGTACAAATTTCCAAATTTATTGAATAATTTTTTAATGACTTGTCAAAGATGAACACACAAAATTATCACCTGTATCTACTAAGAAGTGTTAAAGTAGCGTACCATAAAAAAAACTTTCACGATCAATTTTTAATTTTCTCCAAGAATAAAACAATACATCAAGTCGAATAATCACCATCTGGAAAGAACTCGGAGCCCAAGTGTAGCCATTTCCGGATTCCTTCCAAAGAAAACAGAACACCGAAAAGTCACTGACAATTCCTGTACGCAATAAATTTGTATTGCCATTATCCGAGGACTTCTTGTCAGTTGGGACTTTCACTGTACTCTTACATATACAGAGGACTTGCGGAAGTACTACTAAAAATGTTCGGGTGCTAGCCATCAGCACAAATAGTAGCTATAATTTTCCCATCCGCTGCTTCAGGGTTTCTTGGAGCTATCCCCTAGAAGTCGACTGAAAGTGGTAGATATACAGTGGGAAAAATTTATTACAATTACTTTTTCCTAGCCCGGAGCCTTTCGAAGGAACGATTAAAAGCTATGGGTTTTCTCTGCTTTGGTCAGTTTTTTGCGGTCTTTTTTTTAAGAACAAAAAACTCCCGATTACTTACGAGCACGGCTGTCTAATAAAGCGTCATCTAGCCATGGCACTATGGGGTTTGAGGCGGCAAAAAGTCTAAAACTGAACTTTATCCGATCGCTTTTTTATTTTTACTAGTTAATAACTTAATATTTAACTAAGATATTCCCAGTTTTTCAACTCATTATCTTGAATACTGAACGCACCACAGACATCAGACTTTGAAAAATTGAAAAATTTATATGATGAAGAAAAAAATTTAAACCACATATATTTCTATGGAAAACATTTTTTTCTTAAATTCAAAGTACACCATATGAAAGCTTATATTAAAAGCTATCATTTGAACCATTAAAAATTTTTACACTCTAAATTGATCTATGATAAAAATGAGTAAATAAATATTTTTTTCAAAAATCAAAAACTTTAAAGGCTTGCCAAAAAAAATCCTCACATTTCCCCATACTCTTTTAACTATCAAAATCTATTTTCAAGTCCTAAAAATACAATGAAAGAGATTCCAGGCACCTTAAAGCACCGTTTTTTGAGTTATAGTCAAATAAAGCTGAAAATATCATGCAAATGGGTAATTTTTACCCATTAATGAGTAAAAATTCAACAAAGTTTATGTTGGTTTGTCAAAAAAATGTTTCTCATGATTGATCAATCATTTCACACATTTTTCTCTTGAGTTTCATGAAATGTCTTGATGTTATTTATCATTTAATGATCAATTAGTCCAAAACCTGGTTTTTAAAAGATATAAAAAGTTGGATCAAAAATAACACCAAGCATCCTACTTTAAAAGCTATTTATGCAAAATTCTCTATGGAATTTATTTTAAGTTAGTTAAAATAGTAATTTTCATAAAAAAATTTCAAAAATAACAAAATAGTCCAAAACACCTAATCATACTTTTTGCCGCCTCATTGTATGGAGCTGCCCCATAGTGCATGGATGGAGCACACAGAGACAGGATAGATCAGTAAATTTCTTTCGGCTCATCTGGAAACTTTCGGTTCTGGCGCATTGGTTGTGAGTGAGTAGTTGAAGCTGAGCATGACAGGAAGTTAATTTGCCTCCGGCAGGAAAGCGCCTTCCGTGACGATAAATTGTGGAGGTGGTTTTAGCAAATGATTACTTTGACATAAAAGGTATTTGTTGAACTAAAAACTTGATGATTATTTCCGCCTGTTTCAATCAGGCCAAGTGACATAACTACCTAATACTTCTATGAGATTTTTTAAACGAATAAAGAATATTTTCTTATGACCTTTATCGGATCCAATTCCCAAAAGGTTATAAATAAGACGATAAAGGCCAGATTCAACCCAATGGACAAAAAATGCACAACACTTCAAGTTTGATGTATGTAGGTATATTAAAAAAAAGTCACCATGACCTTTCTTGAATAAAATATTTTCTTTTCCTTAAATCATGCAGTACACTACAGCTGCATATGACACACACATGATACTCCTTTGGCTTTGACTCTTATATTGTGTATTAAACTTCTCGAATTTTGTTTAAAGGAATTGTCAATGCATTTCCAGACTTGTTAAATTTCTTTGGAATTTTATGGGAGCTTAAATGAAAAAGGCATGTAAGAGGCCAGTTAAATCATGAGCGACTTGGATTACAATTTGTTCGAATTGAGGGATGGTCAAGTTCCAGAAGCTCAGAGACCAGAAAAGTAGAGGTAGATATAGGCTGCAAAAATACTGAATGCTGCTGAAGCAATTTAGGAATTTATTCACAGTGATTGCTTCGATTTGTTGCCTAGAAATTATAAATTTGATTCTTAAAATTTATGTACCTTAGAGCAAGTTCACTGGTGTTGGGAAAAATATGTAGAAGTTTTGACACATGTAGCACATTTTGAAAATTTTAACATGTTAAAATATTTTCAAGATCTTTGTATGTTGTATCATTTTTCAGCACTGTTTCAATTCTACATATATCCGTAGCCTTGGGCGGATCTTATTTGTACTAGAATTTATGCACCGAAATTAGGTCAAATCCAGTGATAAATATTATCCAAAATTATCAGTTTTGGATTAATCATTATACCAAATCTAAAAAAAAATTGAGTTGAAACTGGTATAATGGACCACGGATGTGATTACTTTGGTCGAAATTTGAGTTTAAATCGGCTATCTTGACCACGGATACAAATGTTCTTAACTGATGAACGAAGGTAGTTCCATGTTTGAACTCAGCGCTCCTTAATTAGTCAAAATCGAATCTTTATTTTCTGGGATAAGTATTAATTAATTGCCTTGTGTTATAATTAGCTATTGTAAAATGTTTAAAAAAGAATTGTTAAATTTGGTTATATTAAGGTATTTTCTAAAGTATTTTTTTCATTGATTTAAAACGGCTCGAAATTGAGGTTTTGCGGAGCTTATACATATAATATTCTATCAAAAATTAGAATAAAATCTTATTATCTTAATCTAAATCAAAATCAAATGAACGCTAAATAACGTTTTCTGAGAAATATGTGCTGAATGATATTTAGAATGATGTTTTGCATGAAATTCTTGTTATCTTTCATAAAGTGAACCGAACTATTGGGAATTCGATTTACATGCCACTACCGAATCATTTGAAGAAAATGAGGGAATATTGAAATAAAGGATTATAACTAAATCTAAAAAAAAAACAGTTAATTATCTATCAGCTGTCACTCAATGGAACTTCCCGATATTTTTCGTGATCCAGCATAAAAATGTTGGTCAAAGAATTTATTGATTGGACGCTATTCACTCAACAGATCGTAGAGTCTTGCTCATTTAAACGTTACATTACTAGGTAGTATCACTTAAAATTTCATCAATTTTCATTTATCCGTTACAAAGTTATTCGGAAAAGAAAGTGTTACATTTTTTTGAACACAGTCCTTATTTATTTAGTTTCAATTCTTAAACCACGCGTAAGCATAAGGTGCTTGTTTTGCCATGATTGTCCTTATTTTTATTTTTTTTTTTTAAGTTTGTTACACCTTTCCTTCGCTTTTCTTCTATATTTTCTATTTTTCTTGCTATATTTTGCAAGAAAACGCGCAAAGATTCCCGTACATTGGTAAACTATTGCCAACAGTTCACGTAAAGAATTCTATACAAGAAGGGTGGCCTTTATTTTTCAAATTCCTCAAAACCTAGCTCCTACCCACAATCTCGATCCAATCAATGATAAAACAATACTGACACATTTTCGCTCCTTCGAATAACTCTAAGGTGACTCTCAACCTTCAAGTTTGAATGAAACTTTCTTTGGAATAAGGGAAAATTAAAAAAAATATAGTAATTTATTCTTGTAACACTTACCACAAAAAGTTTCTACCACATAAAATTTTGAACGTCAAAGTGTCAAGTTGAATGACAACTTTGATGAATATTCTGAAGCGTTTTGGTGCTCTTGAAAACAAGTAATAGGGATTTTAGGTTTGCTTCAACTTTTTCATATATTTTCATATCGGCTTGTGATATATATAAGTCTGTTGTCTCCTGAGCCGATGTCCGCGAGTTCGAGCCCAAGAATAATCATCGAACTTAGTTATACCGGATAAGTTTTTCAATGAAGATCCACCAACAGCACCGTTGATAAAGTCGCGAATGTCATAAATATGGTAAAACGACTAAAATCGAAACAAAAAAATAAAAAAAATTCATATTAAATCAATGAGAAAATAACAGCATAAGCACTTCGCATAAGCTGTGTACACAGCAACAAAATTCTCAAAGTCGGAGATCTATTTTTTTCTTTTTGAAGATAAGTTAACCACCGTTAATTGATTTTTGATAATTTTTTTTATCGGAATATCGGTGAAAATTTATATTCTTGGAGAAAGAATATCAGAATTGAAAGTTGATAAAAATTGATAGAAAAGTGAAATTCAACAGATGTTGAAAAGAGCCAAAGAGTATTTTTGCGAGGAAAACTTATTAACGTACACCATAATTTACCCCGCAACATTTCATTATTTATGAGAAGTAGAACCGAGATAGAGAAGGCACTACCTTAACCTATACAATAAGGTTGCCAGAATTTTTTCCACTCCCATCCGGGCCTAGCACTTCCGGGCATTTTTTCAAAAAAACCTGGCAAAATCCGGGCATGGATTTCAATTTTTCAAATCCAAAAACCGGGCAAAAGCCGGGCAAAATTAAGGTGTTATTATATAAAAAAGCAAAGAAAAAATGCAAAAAAAAATGAAATTAATATTTTATTTATGTAATTGCAGACTTTCAAAAACTTTTGGGAACACTTAAATATTTAAAGGTCTATAAAAGTAAATCAGCGAAATTATTTGAAAAAACCGTTGAAAATTCCCATACCGTTAATCGATTTTGCTGAAACGTACTCAAAAACTTTGATTTTTTTTAGATTCTTTGTGAAAATTGTGAAAAAATCCGGGCAATATCCGGCCTTTTTTCACGATATCCGGGCAACCGGGCCGGACCGGACTTTCTCGAAATTTTGCATCAAATATCCGGGCTTTGGACGTTTTCACAAGTTTAATTTAAAAAAGATTTAACTTTCAACTCCTTCTGATGTAATTTTGGACTTTTTTCGAATAAGGAATAGAAATAATTTTTTTTTTTGGTTTAACCGGAATGCAAAGTTCTAACGAATGATGAAATTTATACAACAAATAGTGTAAAATAAGGTTGTCAGAATTTTTTCAGCACGTACCCGGGCAGGACAATTCCTGGCTATTTTATCTAAAAACCTGCAAAATCCGGGCTATTTGATTTTGAAATGTCGACCAAAAATCCAGGCAATATCCTGGCAAATTTGGTCGAAATCTTGAAATGTCTCCATAAAAATTAAGAAAAAAAACTTAAAAAATATCTTTTTCATCGAGAGTTTTTAAATTATACGTTGGGCTTTCAAAAAACTTTGCATGATTATTTTTATGGAACTTTCTCAAAAAACTTTCGTTTTGGGCGCATGAACCAAAATTTCTACAACACAATTTATTTTTTTTTTGTTTGATCTTGACTTTTTTAATATTTTGTATTAAATATCCGGGCAAACCCGGATAAAACCAGGCAGTCTGGCAACCTCAGTGAAAAATAATAATTGTTGAATTAGATATAACAAGCTAGATCTGAAATTACATCGAAAACCACGTGAAACTTTACAGATGCAATGTTTGTTCCGGCATAAGTTCATTAACTTTGACTCGAGATGGTGGTTCTTGTAAGATAAACCGAAAATGTCGCTCAGAAGTCTTGGTTGTAACCCGCCCAGGCCAAATTAAATCGGACAATTTTATAATCAAGTGGTTGGTATATGCGGAGAAATAAAACAAAGTATTTGTATGGGAAATTATTTCAATTCTTTTGAAATTAAAGAAACGACAAATTATCGAGTTTCGAACAGGAAATTATGTGATTAAGAGTTTCCTACATTAATTATAGTTATTCGGAACGATTCGAGCATGAAGAAGACATTGTAAAAATACTAATAATAATAAATCATCAGATACAACATCTTCAGCCTAGCCCTGCTCGTGATAGTTGGTGAAGGTTTTTTGTTAAAAGTAATTTTGTTAATATATTCTACATGAAAATAAGATTCCATAATTTTTTTTCAATAAAAATTTTATAATATTAACGATGAAATGACTTGAAATTTACATCCCTGTGTATTTTTACACGACAGCTTTTTTCGTCGGTTTTCGTGCATCAATTTCGATCTATATTTATACGCTCCCAAAATTACATCTTTGAAACAAAAAAAAATACATAGTGATAGAATTTTAGGTTAAAAACGTCTCTAACTTTTTTTGCTTGGTTCAAAACTTCTTTTTGCATTCTGAAAAGTTGTTCCAAGACTTAAAATGTTAACTTCAATTAGGATTTTTACAGAGTTGCTTGAATCAATTATAAGGTTTTCATGGAAATTTTTAATCTTTTTTTCCTAAATTTTTCAACTTCAAAGCATTTGAAAATTGGCTTAGAGTTGCCCAAAAAATTGAAATTTTGCACAAGTTGTAATCTTGATGAAAAAGATTAATATTAAGGGGAGGGGGAAGTGAAATTTTGGCTTTAAAAAAACCTCTATTTAGCTAAGGGCCATCCTAATGCCCACATATGTATTCGCAAAAAGAGAGTACCGTAAACTAGGGGAACTTTGATCACCGGGGTAACTTTGATAAAAATGAAATTTTTGTAGACAATCATCATTTACTAAGTCTGAAGTTAAATATCTGGAATCTTTTTTATACTTTTGAAAGCTTTTAAATTGAGTTCAAAAAGGCTTAATATGGTTTAAAGTTGGAGATCTTTTATGTTACTTAAAATGTAATTTCAAAGTTTTAAAATATCTGGGTTGTGAATGGGTTACCAATACCCAAATTTGGCATAATCATTTTTTTTTTCAAATAACAATAAAACAATTTTTTGAGGTTTTATTTTTGACACTTTACCAGCATTATGGCATTCGTGTCTAGATAATAATAAATAACAAAATGATGAAATAACATGACTTGGTCCCATAAAAAACGTTTTGTTTTATACGGTTTTAAACCAATCTTTAAATCCTATACCTACTGATTTTTGGCAAGTTAGTTCGGCAAATAGAAGGCGTTTGAAAATAATTATTATAGCAATACATAGAAAAATGTTTTTTTGATTTACAAAAACCCTGCTGACAAATTGCATAATAGTTATTGATTATGATTTAGTACTGCTCAAGAAATTTTAATTGTTTTGTAAAACCATCTGAAGAAATAAAAAAATTTAAGGCGGTTTTTCAATTGATCAGAAACTGGTACTTTTTTACAGAAATATTTAAATAACAAACAGTGCACGCATAATCGCATACATAATTGTTTTTTTTTTCACCATTTTCGCCAGGTATTTTTTCTCGAAATATTCACAAATCATTGATGTTGATTTCAAACCTGATAAAACTCTTGCTAACAGAATATTCAGGTTTGTAAAATAAGGCAGAGTTCTTCACCTGACTTCCTGAAGAAAACGACCGACGGGCGAGTTGAATTGAGTTAGATCCGTGAAATTTTAGTGGTTTTAGCTGTAACCACCAGACACCAGCATCAGCACCAGCTTCCCGGAAAATTCAAACGTTGGCAATCTTAGCAGTAATCTTAGTTCCGACGGTTTAGTCAACCGGGCTCCGTCTGCACCCCCCACCACTGATAAAGTTTTGGTACCCCTTGCCTACTTTTCCTCAATATGCATCCACCCGTAGCTGTAGGCACTCTGGTGTTTCGGTCTCATTGAAAATGTCAACAAACAGTGGTGATAGAATCAGGAGAAATTCTGAAAAATGTCCGTAAATCCGTGAAAGAAGGAGCTTTTACGGATCAGGACGTTCACGGAAACGGCTACGGTGACTTAGTGAAATTGAAGGAGAACTAGATGTGAAACGTGCAGCTAAATACCAAACTCCGGGAATGCATCCAAAATTTCAAAAGAAATTTGTTTAAAAAGAACATTCTCTTATTCATTAAATCAAATCTGCCGCTAGACACGTTCAGAATGTTCGTGCCGAAAACTTTAATTACACATTTTCTGGGTTTTGTTTAGTTATTTTGAATAGATCTTGACAAAACCGGGAGTTTTTAGTGCGATATTAAGGGAGCCCGGAGAAATCTGGAAAGTTACTACGGATAAAAAATATTCCCTGGAGACTGAATGCACTCAAACGATTTTAAACGCCAAAAAGTATGCTATTATTTAACTTTTACATTTCTGTCCATGTGAATATTGTAACTTGAACAAATTCTAAGGTACAAAATTTTTCACAAATTATCATCAATTAGTCCTTCCATCGCCCAGTCACCATTTACTGCTAAAAATCACCTTTAAATGTGTATTTTTCATAAGTTTGAAGAGCTCTGGGAGTGAATCTCAATTTCTACAGAATTATTTACGATATTGTATTTAAAGTTTAAAACGTTTGAAACTCGGATCTAAAATGGAGAACAATTTAAAAACAATCCTCAATGTTATGAGTATTAACATTTAATTAGCAATACTGTTTTTCTTAGGGATGAATCATCTAACAGGATGAAAATTCCAGATAAAAACTACTATTTTCCAAATTTGTTTTTAATCGTATTGCAACTAACTTTGATTACATTGAGGGTTTATTCGCACACAAGAAATTTTAAAATTTATAGCTACACGCATACACTTCTACCTAGTATTCCTATAGAAATCAATGCTAAATTCCCAGAATAAGTGCTCAACTCGTTGCATAAGAAAAGGCGATTTTTCGAGACATGAACAGTATGAACAATCAGATACAGGGTAACGGACTTATTTTTGACCACCTTATTTAGCTCCATCATGAAGCAACAAATCATTAAAAAGTTCAACAAATATAGTTAAAGCTTGAGCACTCAATATAGCGACCTAAATTTTTTCATGATTCTTTTTAAGAGCGCTAAACAGAGTGGTCCAAAATAAGTTCGTTACCCAACTAGAGTGTTCATGTCTCCAAAAATCGCCTTTTATTGTGCAACGGGTTGAGAACTTATTCTGGGAATTTAGCATTGGCTTTTACAATGTACTTGTAGCTTATTTATGTTTATTATACGAAAGAACTCGACAGATTCGGTTATTTTATACGCCTCTTGTTCGTCTCCTGTTAGTTTTCCACACAGCAACTCCGTAAAGATGTGTTTCTTGATTCGCTGTTTCTACATATGTATTAATTTTAATAGAAATTTTTTGGGAGTTGGGGTCAAGTTCACCCGTACAACGTACTAGATTTATATTTCAGTTCCAAATATGAGATGTAGATTCTGATTTCACATTCTCATGGTCGGGTTTAATATTTAGTTTTTATCAAAAATTAATTTTCAGATATTAAAGTTCCAATTCAACATCCATATTCGTTCATCACTCAAAATTCAGGCGCTTGGGATCAGAGGAGTGCAGGTGCCTAAATGCTAGTTTCGAGAAAACGCGCTTCAAAGTTATGAAGGTGCTTGAGTTTTCACATATTTTTCGAATTCGAGCAGTTTTAACTTAATCAAACAAGTGATTAAAAAAATTAAAAAAAAACTGAGTTTTGCACCGGATGTACACTAATACATGAGGAATTATTAGGTAAACTTAATTCAAAATTGATAATTTTGCACTTTCGCCCCTCTGATCCTGAGGGCCTCAATTCACCTTTTAGATCAGCGTTAATTTTTTTCACAACTTGTATTCGAGTGCCTAATAATTCACGTCTCGTCACGTTGATCGATTCTCAGAATAAGCTCTTCTGGTTAGAGTTATAATTCACATGCTTTTTTCAAACGTGGACTATACTCAGATATTTAAAATATCCAATGTTTTCTTCTTCTTCTTTATATAAATAGATTCGCTTCCTAGTAGTAGTTCTGTAGTATAACTCCAGGCGTTTGATCTACGGTGAATCAGCGTTTTGTTTCGATTTTTTTTTCATTCCTCTTCTAATCAACGCATTCTCTATATAAACTAAATGTTTTTTTTTGTTTCGATTATAGTCGTTTTACCATCATTATGGCATTCGCGACTTTATCAACGTTACAGTTGTCGGATCGTTATTGAAAAACTATCCGGTACAACTGTGTTCGATGTTTACTCTTGGGCTCGAACTCGCGGACATCGGCTCAGGAGACAACAGACTTGCCAACTGAGCTATACCACAAGCCCATAAACTAAATTATGGATACAGTGAAATAATTAACTAAATTTTGCTATCACGCTTTAAGGGTTAAATTTGCTTTTATATTGGTATATTTAAGGTAGTACAAAGCGCAAAAATAAAAACCAAAATTTTCAAACGCGGACAGCAAAGTAATGCCATATTTTGCTTGAAATGAAACCTTAACTATATGTCGTTTTTGTGAAAGTTTTGAAAGCATAAAGATGCCAAATTTTGCTTTTATTGAAAATTGTGCGATGGCTAATATCGGCATCATTGTGCTCTCCAAGCTCTCGGAAAACGAAGCGTAATTTGGGTCTCAGTTTTAGCAAAATTTGGTATCACTTTGCTAACCAAGTATGAAAATTTGTGCTCTCATTTTTCCTGTGTACCACCTTATGTCAAGCAAAATGAGAGCAAACTGGGCTCTCAGGGCGTGATGGCAAAATTTGCTATAATTTTGCCATAAAAGTTTGCTCGGGTTAAGTGTTACAAAAAAGAAACCCCTTCCAAAATATTCGAATATGAATAAAAAAAGTGTTCAATGTTCTCCCAGTTTACGGTTAATCTCATAATTAAAAGAAAAAGAGAGAACAATTTGGACAATCCTCTATTTAATTAATATTTTTAGCCAAATACAGAAGAAGAAGCAGAATATAAAGGAAAGGAGAAAAAGAGGGTTTGTTCTACAAATTCCTATACAGGCCGATGTTGCAAACATGTTCTCCAAATTATGGTGCTCTTTCTATCGATATGAATATTTCATTGTATGATTTCTTCAATTTTTTTTTTCATTTCGTTTTCTCTTTTTTGTAATGTATGGGCTTTTCGATAGACGGATGCATTAAAGACTTAATTTATTCTACAGTAAAAAGTAGATTCAATCAAATGAAAGGTGAATATGGGAAGTATCAATCAATTAGAAACGTATTATTTTCACTATTCTGATCCACACGTGTTTGTCGACATCGGAATCGAAACAGATTTTGAACTCCGATCGGAGCTGTTTTATCCACAAGCTTCTGTTACTATCCAGTTGTATATTTAGCTCATAATCTGCATATGCGTTACACTTTGTTCAATTTCTAAAACATGTTTTAGGTGAACGTATTTTGATCAACGCCAGTTGTTGTTTCGAAGGATTTGCAAGAATCCTGTAGGTTTTGCCTAATCTTCATCCTGAGACTTTAAGTTGACCCCGTTGACTCAGTAGACTCGAACTTTATCCATTAATCTACGGCAACTGGTCCCCGGTAAGCTGCATAGTTCACCTCCAATTCGCTTAACCCGTTTTATGACACTTCGCATGGGAATTTCATAACTCAATTGCACGTTTCAACCGAATCCGTTTTTTGTCTCCACAGAAGAAGTGCCAAGCCAAGAAGCCAACTGCAATTTGGAACCGAACCACACAAATTGATAACCTTGTCACGTGCCACTGAAAAGTGATCACTCTTCCTCTCTTGGTCGGCGCATTGCCACCGAATCCTAGATGGGTTGGTATCAATTCTTGGCAGCCAGCATTCCAAAGGTAATCAAAACCGAAAACGGCAAGTTTTCGGATTATTTTTCCATTCCTTGGATTGGTGCATCCGTTCGTTTACCTTTACAGGATTCTGGTTTTTTTTGCGATGTTGTTGTTCAATAAATGGGAAGAAGTAACGATTGCAGGAAACGTTTTCCTTCCGTACGGTAGCATCGCCCGAGATAATTCATCCCATACTGCAGCCTCATTCTGTTGAGACGTTTTATAATTTTAAATTTTTTTGTCAAAAATTTTCATGTGCATGTTTCAGAAGTTTTTTTTTGAAATTTTTTTAAAGAAAATTTCACAACATTTTTTGCTTAAAACACCATTTATTGACACGTTCCAGCGCCCTTAAAATTCCACTGATAAGTTAGACGTCATTATTGGCAGCTGCAGTGGAAGTCGTCTAGCTAGGAAGAAAAATTTGAAAAACGTCTTGTAACATCCCCTAGTGACGGATTTCTGCTAAGTCACTCGGACATCGGAACGTTCTGAGCTGCCAAGCCAAACAGTCAGGAATCAAATAAATCATTTCCCTTCCAGGAATTGACTTTTTACGGCAGGTTAGCACCACCTTGAGGTGTGTGGAATGAGAGAAAAAAACTCCCCGGGAAGTAGAAATAAAAAAAAAAACAGAAACGACTGCGCTCGGTAGCTTAGCGGGAATTCTTGCTGATCTCGATGTTTTGTGGGTGGTTCCTGGGATAGGCTACGGAAATGGTTCTAGGGGTTTTTTTTGCCCTTTCTTACTTTAGTTTTCTTCAGGACAGTCATCTCAGCATTGCTCAATCGTTATTGGCAGAGGATACCTTGGAATATTTTATTTCAAATGATTACAAACATGCTCGATTCAATTTCCGACCTGAGTTTTTCTTTCGCTCAAATGATGACTTCAGCAATTTGCAGTTTTTTTAAAGGTTATATCAAACGAGGTTCAAACATAATAGAGTAACCCATTGGAACTAGAATTTATTAGTTTTTTTTATCAGTTGAACGGTGATTTATCTTAACAAGTTTAAACTAAAAAAATATCAAAGAATTAATAAACATGATCATAGTATTTTTTTGCCATGAATTTACCAATTTTAAACAAGGTAACACTTCTTCATTAAAATTCCATTTCAAACAGACCTGATAAGTCTGCGCCAAATAAATTTCACTATGAAAGTTTTCATTAAGGTATGTTCCAAACAAAAATAGCATTTTGTTGCCGGCTTCTATCTATGCAAAAGCAAAGAGAAGGAACGCTTATTTTTTGCATCCGCTTTACGGCAGTGCTCGGTTGACAAAATGGCATCATCAACTTTTAGATGCAAATTTATTGCCTGATGCACGTTTGCTCTTTCCTAGATAATTCTGGATCCCAACTTTTAAATACGAGAAAAAAAAAAGATTTAAATTCTTTTCTTTTTAACAGCTCAGCTTTAACAAAGCAAAACTTTACTGAGCAGATAAAATTCGTGATATTTAAACAGCAAAATATCCCAATTTGTAACAACAACCCTTCTGAGAACAATCTGGAAGTTATAAAATGTGGAAAAATTCACTCCGTTTGGCACAGGATGGCAGAGAAGGTGCTCCAGAAAATGGCATCATCAATTTTTAGATGCAAACATATTGGTTTTTTCCGTACTGGAAGATTTTTTTCCTCCTACGATACAGAGTACCAACTTGGAAAAATTACTTAAATCGATGGCGTCGCTTCAAACTGAACTCCGTTCGACTGAACTGTTTGCTTGATACTAGACTTGGGTTATTTTGAAGGGAAATTTGTTTGTTGTTCCTGGAGGACGGTTTTTTAGCTATCGAAGCTAGAGTAGCTGATGCGGAATTTGCAATGTAAGGATAGATCAACAGCATTAATAAAATTAAGTTCATACATCAGACTTCAATTTACTGTACACAGTACAATTTATTATGGGTTCAATTACGATTTATGTCATGTGGTCTCACTAGAACTTCCCGAGTTTTATCTTTTCACCTATCAATACTTTCATTTCTGTCTAATAATTATTTTATTTTGAATTTCAAAACTCGACTAAATGCGAAAAATTCAATAAGAATATATCCCAGATGTGATCAAATATGATAACACTAGTTAAAAAGCGAAAACATTCAAATTTGAATGTGACAGAACTCTATACATGCAAAGTTGTCGAATTCACAGATAAATATGAAATTCCACTGTATTGGAATATTTTTTTGTCAAACAAGTAACAGGAACAGAAAGTAACACACTTGGCAATATTGTAAATTTTCAAAAATGTATACCGTGAAATAGGATGAGCCGAAATAAGTTTCATAAGATATTTGTATTTTCTGTCCAAATTAGGTCTGTCCTCCAATGATATGGTTTGATTGATTAGCAGTTTTTTAAATAATGGAAAAAAATTACTTGAAATTCAATTTGAAACATTTTCAAGAAAAACATGTGAAGCATGACTAATTGGCTGATAAATTTTTTGAACTTGGAAAATTGCATAACGTTAATCTATTTAAAACTTATAACGCCTTAAACTTTCGTTTTTGCATAACCTTCAATTTTATTTCAAACTTAAGTAATTAGTCAATCAATGAATATCTATAAAATTTTTACTTTTTTATTTGGTAGATAACATAATATTTGATATTGAATCCGAGTAAAAATCTCAATCGTTGATGTCTTATCCCAGGTTAAAAATTATTGACTCAAATTTTACTATGAGGTTTGAAAAAAATTTAAAACAATTATTCTTGTAATCCAGTGCAAATTTGCAAAAGCAATACCCCTAGAAACGACAAGAAGACAACAAGGATGAAAAAGTGTCACTTATAAAATAAAAAAACAACCTTTTGAAGAATTAAAAAAAAACATCAATAAAGATAAATACGAACAAATAAAAAGCATATTTTGTTGGAAGATTTAAAATTGTATTGATGAAAAATTTACTCAATATACCTAGTTTGGAAATATTCGTTGTATGATGAATTTTTCATAACCATCATACCTTGATCTTTGAACATTTTCTCTGGAACTTAAATTTCAAATTTTGGTAAACGTGATGAAATAATTTTGTGATCTTAAACTACGAAGCCATGAATACAATGCAAGGGGGTTTTGGGATGATAAATTAATAGGAAAATTCCACTTTTTGACATTAAAATTTAAGTGAATTCTATTCTCAAATTAATTTTACCATTCATTTTGACCGATATTATCATGAACTAAGAATAATCCGATCTAGATTGGAGATTGAAGAACATTTCGTAGAAGAATATTAAGTTCTGGATGCATGGTGCTTGTGGGGATAAAGTACATCGTACTGTAATCCAGCAGTCCTGGTGAAAATGACTTTCTCTTGAATTATTTTATAGAAAAAAGTAATTGTTTGTCATTTACAGCATTTTTAGTTCAGCGGAAGCCGCTTTCTTGAATTTTAAGATGGTGTAAGATAGCGAAATTCGACTTCTTCTATAGTTTAGCCATTTAAACATCTACAGATGTTATGGGGTTTCAAGCTATTATCAGTAATATACAGGTTTCATGCGAATTCCATTCGACTACACCATTTTCAAGTTGGGTTCTTGAAACCATCTTGGATTTCAAAATGGACTTCTACTAATTAACCCAATACCCATATTCTGGATGTTCCATAAGATTCTTAGTCATTTAAATTGGTCCATTTCACTCAAACCTAATTTTGTAGATTTGAATTATTTTAAATATTTTTATTTTTTTTTATTTAACTCAAAAACAACACACATGACTTAACAAAAATGTGTAAAAAGGGAATTTCAATTCAAAAATGTGTTTTGATATATACAGGGTCCGGTAATTTAACTGCTACATTACTTCAACAGTAATTATTTCCTTGCAAACGAAACAGTATTGAACGACCCCTCGTCGTTTTGTTTACATGAAGTCCTAGCTATCATTGGATGTAAGTGTTATTTTTGTAATCAGGTGTAATCCGGAGAAATGGATCTCGAACAGAAACGTAGCGCTGTGGTTGTCTTGTTCCTAGCTGGCAAACTGCAGAAGGACATAGTTCGTGAGCTGTCCGATATAACTGTGTGAAGAAGTTTTTGTATACCGTACAGTTAAGAGATACCTGGAGACCAGAAGTGCCAAAAAACGGTATGGTGGGGGACGCCGACCTACTGTGGTGACACCTGCCATGGCGAAGATCGTCAAGAAGCGCCTTAAGAGAAATCCTCGTCGTAGTGCCACTAAATTGGCAGAGGATCTCAACATATCGGATCGAAGTCTCCGTCGGATCCTGAAAGGTAAACTTCAGACCAAGCCCTACAAGATCCAAAAGGTTCAAGACCTTACGGTGGAGCAGAAACAAGAACGGGTAAAAAGAGCGAAGGCGCTGCTCAAGGGGGCTGCGGAAGGAAGGTTGAAGAATATCGTGTTTTTGACAAGAAACTATTCACCGTACAGCAGTTCGTGAATAAGCAGAACGACAGAGTTTGGTTGCCAGACAGATCACGAAGCTGACGGCCACCCGGCGACAGAAACCAGCATCGGTGATGGTTTGGGCCGGAATCACCCGTGATGGCCGGACTCCGCTAGTTTTTGTCCCTGAAGGAGTGAAAATCAACCAAAATACATATCGGGAACTAGTTCTACAGAATGCCGTCGAACCGTGGGCACGTCGACATTTTGGTTCCAGGGATTGGGTTTTCCAACAGGACTCGGCGCTGGCTCATAAAGCGAAGAAAACCCAACTGTGGATTGCGCAACATTTTCCCGGGTTTATTTCGAGCTAGAAGTGGCCGGCGAGTTGGCCAGACCTAAACCCTATGGACTTCGCTGTTTGGAGTATGTTGGAGGCCAAAGTCTACTCTAAGAAACATGAAGGTGTGGAGGTCCTGAAGCGACATCTCGTGGCAGCCTGGGATAAAATACCACAAGAACACCAGCGGGCCTCACACGATGCGTTCCTCGATCGTCTGCGGCGAGTGGGGGCGAGCAAGTCGCGAACAAGTCGAACTTTACCAGTGAATTTTGAAAAAGTAATTTGTTTTCAAGAAAAATTGAATGAATTTGAAATAAAATGTTGTTGTTTTGATCAATTTATATATTTATTCCAATGTAGCACTTCAATTGCCGGACCCTTTAGATCGAGGACTGTCATCTTATTTTATTATGGTTTTAAAATCAAGCACTACTTCCCTTTTTAAAACATGCTTAAAAAAGCTTGGATCAGAATTCATAGTTTATATTTTGTTGGCTTTTTATTAGAGCATTCTGAATTCTTTCTAAACAACTTGAACAGTATATTTAATAAAAGCTACCTGAATAGTTGAATCAAGAATCTAAGCACTATTCATGGTCCTAATAAAACAGTTTAAAAAAAGCTGCATTTAAAATACTATAATATAGCTTTCAAATGCAAGTTGGCTTAATCTGTGCTACTTGGGCTCTGTGTTCGATGTGCTCGAACTCACGGACATCGGTTCAGGAAGCAACCGACTTGCCATCTGAGCTATATTACCTTGTTGTATGATTTGGGATGATTATGATTTGGACATTGGACTGAATATGATATGAATGATTACCTGAAAAAGGACCTTATCCTTTCAGTAGCAATACTAGATTTAAAATAAGCAGCATAGAATCTCAAATTACCTGTACCAATAACAAGAAAAAAGTAAAAATAACAGTAGTAAGAACAACATATCTGATAGAACAGAGGTAATTCAAATCTCACGATGCATGGTTTTTCATCTTGTGATGTTAATTATACACATCTTCAAGTTATCTTGATAAAAAATTGATTGATTCTTTTCAGTCTGTTGTGAAAATTGAAAGCAAAATTCTCAGCTGAAAAAAGGGGACCTTTCCTTTCCGTTTCCTCTATCATTGCTGAAATTTTCCTAACAGTGTGCCGCATTTTCAAACGTGTCCGTGAGATGCATACTATCGATCGGCAGATTCATTCCAAGCGTCATAGTGGAACTAAGGATTGGAAACTGCATTTGAAGGTGTTGAGAACGATCAAGGCAAACCCAGAGCAATTAGACTATGACATCGCCGTGAAATTCAATGCCGACCGGTGCACCGTCAGTAGGATTCGTCTGCGCGAAGGAACACGATCTTATCGGGCCAGTAAGCAACCAAATCGGAAATTGAAGTAGAATGTAGTAGCCAAAGGACGTGCCCGGAAGTTATAAAACAAGGTACAAAGGTTGGGAAGAATGACAGCTTGCTGTTAAATTCCTTAAAAAAAAAAAAAATAAAACAAGGTTCTTACTAAGTACAACGGATGCATTCTCACATGGATGATGCCACTGGTCGGGAAGATGTTCCAGGCAAATTAAAATTCGTTTGTGCCGATAAGTTTGCAAGAAAGTGTTTGATCCGGCAAGGTATTTGCAGCTGCGGAAAAACCCCGGTTTTTGTGACAAATAAGACCATGGACTCCAAAATGTGTTGCATAGAGATATCGGGGTGGATTTAGTCGAAAAGGACATCAATCAACTCACCCAACTTCCCTAGATTCCGCCGTTTCGAAAAATTTTGGCAATTGACAAACAGAAAATGAAGAAGAATGGTAGGTCGACTCGAGATGCAACAGAGATAAAGAGATGGTGGAACAAAATAGAATGTTTTTTTTGTTATTTTTACTCTGCCGTGCAATAAAAACATATATTTTGAGTACTTAACATATTTCTTTTGACAACATAGCTCCGAGATAGACCCGTTTTAATGCGTCCAGATTTTAGACGAACTATGTTTTACATTTAGGATCTAAAGGGTTTTCAATAAATGAATGGCATTGTTCAGCTTAGCTTAGCTTAGCTTGAATGACTACTCACATCCACCTTCAATCATTGAACCCGAAATGCTTCTTCATCGTTTATAACAAAAAATATTCGTTGGAAAGGTTCACATTGCTTTTCATTTAAATCATCTAGTTTTATGATAAATTATTCGGTTCATATTAGTATAACGGTTATGATCAATGCATTTCGAAAACCATGATTTCAGGCGTGGTTAAGTAGAACAAGTTCTACATCACCAATGGTAGTGTGCGACCCCGTGGACTCAGAAACCAAGATCTGCGATTGTATATTCCTATTCGTTTGAACAATTATGGAGCTAATAGCGCTATCATCGGTGTAATGAAAACATTCAACCGTTTTTCTGAGCACTTCGACTTCGACGTTTCGAGAGATGTTTTCCGTTGAAAAGTTTTAAGTGTATTTAGAACTCTGTAATTAGACTTAGTACTCTTTTTATATTAATTTTAAGTCATCATTTGGACCAATATGTGTTCCGTTGATTTGTAATAAATAAATAAATCACCAATGTTTGCTACTCCATGATTGACCGAGGCCATCAATTGTGTTCAAAGGTCAAAAGAATGGTGCTTGGGATTAGCAGCTCATTCACAATGCACAGAACTGATGCTCTCTTATTCATTGTCAATAACGGCGCCGGCCACGTCCTAGTAGTGAATAGATAGTTGAGAAAAACAGAGAATGGGATGAAAGACATAAATTTACGCTTTAGGATCGAGGTCACCTCTGAATCCAAGCAAATAATTTTTGTTGGAAATTTAGGGGGAAGAATGTGATCAGGAGACACTTTTGACTAGTGACATCTAATAAGTTAAATCATTTTATCCTACGCTCCATTTTAGAATAATAATAGAAACTTACAAGCATATTGGATTAGAAAGATTGCTCTAATAAATTAAATGTCCTGTGGCTGGACACTTATTTTGTTTCAAATTTCAAATACTTGCATTTATAATAACGGGAAGACTCATAAAACTGGATTGTGATTTATTGCAGATTTTCTGCTTTTGTATCACAGTACATTAAATTAAAAAAAAGTAAAAAGCTTATTATTCCGCCTACTGCCCCTCATTCATTGGTTTCATCACCGTATTGATGATATAACGTTTTTTCTTTAAGTAAAATAGGTAATTTTAACATAAAATGTGTATTTTCAATCATTCAAATCTCTACTAGTTCCACCGATTTCCACGCTAATTTCAAAGGGAAATGGTTCCGCTTATCATCAAAAATAATCCCAAAAAAAGGGGTGTTACGAAAATGTGCACTTTTCGATGGACGAACCTTCCAAAATTGCCAATAAAATACACTAAATGCATTCTATACAGCTTCAGAAACTTCTAAACTCATCATAATGTATAAGACAAATGTAGATCGTGGCTTGTTACAACTTTGCTTCAAAGACTGCGAACCATTTTATCCAATCTACAACGTGTCAGGTTCAAAAAACTGCTTTTTCAAGAGATTTATTTTACTTTGACTGTAAATCCTGAAGGTGATGTGATAGGACTTTGAGGTATTCAACAAACTTATATATTTTCATCTGATAAACAACTTTGTCGAAGACATTAAAGCCCTAATTTAAAAAAAAAGTAAGGATTTTTATCTCACTATCGGTGGACCCCTCGGCAAAAATTTTAATACTAGAATATGCTCCTTGTAAAATTTAACAATGGTGCTGAAGACATCAAATGTCTATCTTTTCATCTCTGGGCGCTATTAATTTCGTACAGCTAGATTGATGTTCTGCACCACTGTGCAATGTTTTCAAATAAATCAAAACTAGGTACTTATCCTGAGACATTTTAGATCATCATCCGCTGGTTGAATTCAATGTTTACTCTTATAGTAAATTCCTCGGTTGGTTCAGAGGGCGTCACACTGGCCCCATTAGTGCCTCTTCACGTTGTTTGTTTGCAGAAAAAAACACTTTTACTGAAACCGGTACGATTGAACTTCACTTTCTCGCGATAAATTAAGATACGCACAAACGTCATAACAAACAACTACAATTTTAAATTCATTTTTTCGGATAAATTCGGATTTGGTCGGATTTCGGATCGGATTTCGGATTTGGCTGTGTGGTGGCGGCTTATAGAATACTACCACTGGGATACTGGTCCACGTCGTAAAAGGCGACTTATCCAGTACTTCCCATATGCGTTAGTCATTCTTCAAATGCGACTATCACATTGGGAGGGGGGAACCTTGGCTTGGTTCCAAGCCAAGTTTCTTCAGGGAGGATTCACCAATTGTGCTTATTGCTATTAATGCGCATGCACGAGTTGTATTCTCCTAAATTTTGTAAACACCCGCTTCAAGGTGGTTCTGTGCCTGCGGGCCCCAAAGTGGGGGTAGGAGGGTGTATAATAATCCTATCTTAAGCAGAACGTTGTTAAGGTCTGCACTATAGCCAGGCACTGGTGCAAAGGGCCGTATTTTTCCTGGCAACTCGTGGGATTCAGATTATACACACGATTTTTAAATTTTCATCCTGTAAGGGATACCCCGCTTCATGCGTTGATATGAAGGTGCAGTGGTTCTTGTGTGTGATGGAAATATGTATGGAATTCTTTGATCGAAATGCTTTCTATTAAGGTTGCACAGATAAATCTGCAGCACAAAAGAACCGCTACACTGAACTTATGTCGTTTAATCCTTAATGGAACTGCATCAATCGCCTTGGTCCAAGAACCCTATTTCCGAAATGGAACTTTTTACTTAGGGAATTTGCTCAAACCAAACTTTACTGTGTTCAGTGTAATTGGAATGACTAATGCCCGAATAATGCCTCGTGCATGTATATTGATAAACAATTCTTTAAATGCAACACTTATACCCAATCTAACAAAAAGAGATATTTGCGTCGTTCAGGTTTCGCTGCCTGATAGAAAATACGTCTACTGTTCAGCATACTCACCATATGAACAATCATCCCCTACGGATGATTTAAAAAATGTCATTTCATTCTGTGAATCACAAAATATACCTCTTGTAATTGGCTGTGATGCCAATCCCATCATTTTGTATGGGGTAGCTCAGATATCAATCTGAGAGGCTTAAATTTAATGGAATATTTAAGCAGCACTGATTTGGAAATTCTAAATGTAGGAAATAAACCAACTTTTGTTAGGTGTGACAGAGAAGAGGTGATTGACATCACACTTTGTTCTAGAACAATTTCTCAGGAAATTTCAAATTGGCATGTGCCTAACGAAGAATCGATTTCTGACCACAGGTTTATCTATTTTGATCACTCAGGTGAGTTTTTAGAAACAATTACATTCAGAAACCCAAGAACAACTAATTGGGACCTACATTTGGAGCATCTTGCTACTAAATTTCATGGATATACACCTGAAATTACTACTCCTCTTGAGTTTGATGAAGTGGTTGCAAAAACCACCGAAATTATTTTAAATTCTTATGAAGAAGCGTGTCCCTTACGAACGTTGAAATTCAACAAAAACAGTACACCATGGTGGAACTCAAATCTCAGTAAATTACGAAAAAACTGCAGACGCTCTTGGAACCGAAGGCGCACGGAAGGTTTTGATGCTTTCAAGTTGGCTCGCAGAGCTTACCGGAAAGCAACAAGAGCTGCCGAACGCTCAAGTTGGCAGAGCTACTGCACAAACATTTCAAGCTTGCACGAAGCAAGTAGGTTAAATAAAGTCTTAGCCAAATCAAAAGATTATCAGGTTTGATACCTTAAAACCCCTAGTGGTGATTATACATCAAACGACGAAGAAACATTAAGTTGTCTATTCAATACTCACTTTCCAGGATGTGTTGATCAAGATTCATCGATAGAGCCTGAGTTCTTTTCTGGAAGCCTAGATTCCTTGCATTTTGCTCGGAAAATAGTTACTACAGAATCGATCAAATGGGCAATCGATGGTTTTGCTCAATACAAATCTCCTGGAAGTGACGGTTTATTTCCAGTTTTGCTTCAAAAAGGTTTCGATCATTTCAAACACATATTAAGAAAAATAATGATAAGCAGTTTTGCTCATGGATATATTCCTAAACTTTGGCGGCAGATAGCCGTGAAATTCATCCCTAAAGGGGGACGATCATAATACGACGAAGCCAAAAGCTTTCGTCCTATTAGTCTAAGTTCATTTCTATCAAAAGCACTTGAACGTTTAATTGATCATCATATCAGGCAAGAATGCCTTGTCCAACATCCGCTTAATGCGACACAACATGCATACCAAACAGGAAAATCAACATTAACTCTTCTGCACAACGTAGTACATAATATTGAAAATAGTTTTTCACAGAAAGAATCATGTCTAGGAGCATTTCTAGACATAGAAGGAGCATTTGATAATGTCTCGTTTACATCAATAATGGATGCGGCACTACTTCATGGAGTGCCTAGTGTTATAACTAACTGGATTAGCGCAATGCTAAGTAACAGGAATCTTCATTCGTCTTTAAGACAGGCTTCAATTACAAAAGTTAGCACACGTGGTTGCCCACAGGGAGGTGTACTATCACTTCTTTTGTGGAACCTAGTTGCAGACGGCTTGTTGAGAAAACTCAATGACCGTGGAATACCAACCTATGGATTCGCAGATGATTATCTTCTGCTGGTAAGAGGTTTGTGCATAAGCACATTATTTGATATAATGCAACAAGCTCTGCGCTCTGTTGAACGATGGTGTTCTCATGTAGAACTTTCAGTTAATCCTCTAAAAACTAATATTGTTTTATTTACTAAAAAACGTATCACCCGCGGGGTGCGCCCTCTGCTGTTTTATGGTTCCGAAATCACCGTGTCTAATCAAGTTAAATATTTGGGTGTCATTCTTGACTCCAAATTAAACTGGTCTGATCACATCGAATTCAGAATCAAAAAAGCATGCATGGCCTTCGGACAATGCCGACGTGCAATCGGAAAAAACTGGGGACTCAAACCCAAACATATTCACTGGATTTACTCCACAATAGTTAGACCAATTCTGGCCTATGGGTGTCTAGTGTGGTGGCAGAAAGGAGAAGTTGCAACAGTTCGGACTAAACTAAATCACCTTCAAAGAATGTGTCTTTTGGGGATGTCCGGATCGTTCACTACAACTCCTACTGCAGCACTAGAGGCTCTGTTTTCTATCAAACCTCTACACTTGTTCCTAAAACAGGAAGCCTTCTCATGTGCTTTTCGTCTACAGGCAGTTGGTCTCTGGCTGTCAGGAAATATCGATAGATCATCGAGTCATACAAATGTGTGGCCTGAATTAGTTAGATTAAACAAGTTTAATCTAGCGCCAAACGATTTAACACTCTCGAGTAGTTTTCCCTACATGGGGTTTAAAGTCAAATTTCCTTCTCCTCAAGAATGGTTATCAGGTTTCGTAGAAGACCAAATGTCCTCTCATATTGTATTCTATACTGACGGTTCATTATCAAACGGCCGTGCAGGTGCAGGAATTTACTGTCACGAGTTGAACATAGAATATGCTCAACCTCTAGGAAAATATTGTACAGTCTTTCAGGCTGAGCTATATGCTATTATGTATGGAGTGCAAATTGCGCTTCAAATGAAGATTATGTTCAGAACAATTTACTTCTGTTCAGATAGCCAAGCAGCTATCAAATCACTCAGTGCTTCCAGTTCTAGATCAAAACTGGTAATCGCATGCCGGAAAGCAATCGAAGAACTTGCTGAAGGCAATGGATTAAACCTTCTATGGGTACCCGGAAATAAGGGAATTTTTGGAAACGAATGCGCCGACGAACTCGCTAGAGCTGGGTCGGAAAAGGAATTTTACGGACCAGAGCCGGCTGTCCCAATATCACCATGTTGGTTCAGAAACCAAATTCAAACTTGGTCCTCTAACCAGCATGAACGATACTGGGAAGAGTTGGACACTTGTCGTCAAACTAAATTATTTTTAGAAAAACCATCTCCAATCATATCGAGTTACTTATTAACTTTAAATAAATCTCATTGCAGCATCTTGATCAGAGCACTCTCCGGTCATTGTAAACTCAACTATCACATGCACAACATTCAGCGTGCTGAATCTCCAGTATGTGGTAATTGTGAATCAGATGTGGAAGATCCCTTCCATCTTATATGTAACTGTCCCTCATTTGCCAGACTACGTTTTCGTACTCTGGGAACTTACGCTTTAAGCGAATCTGAGTTTAAGAAATTAAACTTAAAAAACATTCTATCATTCCTTACCGAATGTAGAAAAGAGCTTTAATGCTAATAATCCCTAGTGGAAAGGCTTTATGCCATCTTAAATAGATTGAATTTATTTCTTCCTTTTATAGGTTTTTCAGGTTTCTCAGGTAAATGATGAAATCTTGGATAAAAAAAGGCTAGGCACAATTTTCCCGTATGTTTGGATAACGTGCCGCTATTAAGCCTACCCCCATTCTGATACCTGAACGTCATAACAAACAACTACAATTTTAAATTCATTTTTTCGGATAAAAATTCAAAAATTCCAGAGCAATTCTTTATCAAGAACCTCTATGCTGGCAGTGTTTCTAGTTTCTCTCCAATAAATGGATGGCATTGTTTCATTAGTTTTTTTTTCTAAATTGAATCGAAAATTTAATCTTCAAACAGTTCTTTAAGAAGATTTGGTCCTCCAGCTTTTTAAAATTCGGGGACCCCAATGAGTCAATTGAACTAGCCAAAAGATACCCTCCGGCTGAAATTGGAATAATATGTTCGGTAATGAATATTTGATAGCGCTCGACGAAAACCCTCGAGGCAACCACTCGTCGATAATTGGGCGGCCAATAAACGACACAACGATGGTCCGGTCAGGAATTGTTGTCCTATCACCGTCACATTACCATCGTAATCATCATCAGCAACAATGACCTCGCTCATTTCATCTCATCTCATCTCGTCTAATCGCGATTGTGTCAATTGCCTGGTTGGCAACCGAAAGTGCCCAAACCAAACATGTAAACAGATCACCGTTTTGCTTCATTGTTGATATAGTCAAGAGAGGTATCCTCCAGCTGACCAAAGCCCTCGAACTCTCCATCGTCGAATCGGGTCCTGAATGAGACCGGAGCATAATATCATTATTATGTATGTAGAGCAGTTATAACGGACTAGGAGGATGAAGGACAACAAGAGTTCGGGAGCCTCCGACCGGTAATTGCGATTTTATTGCTCCAGCTATTATCTGATTATACCTACCGAGGAGAGTTGCCCCGTGGCGATGAATTATTGAATAAGATATTGGTGAGGTGCATACAGCAGAGCGTCATCATTGTTGTCATTGCCGATCATAAGCAGGCACGCTTCGGTGACGAACCTACTTACTGAAAAGCCTCCGCCTAGTTGCGTCAATGTTTGGGCTGCAAATGTTTGAGCAATCATCCTGAAGGCAGCGATTGTTGAAACATTCATCCCTGTTATAATCATCTTCTAACTAAACAACAAAAGTTTGAAATGCAAAGCTTTTTTTTAAATGTGCCCAATTAATGCTGTTGATGGTAACTAATTTCATAAGAGCGAGAGAGGTTGAATTCATGAGTCGGTTTATGTACACCCATAGAAAAGGGTTTATTCAGCAAATCTCAGTGCCAAAAATGCGCTGAAAAGTGTACTGTACCGAAGATGATATGATTTGGAAAATGATACATGACCACTACATACAAGCGAAATAAGAAAAACATTTGAAGGGATTTTCATCCTATTGGATAATTTATCCCAAAAAATATATTGTGAGAATCGAACTCACTGCAACATCTCATCTCGGCTTGCCTGTCCGATATCTTATCCAGTGCACTATCTGAGTCGGTTAGCAATCGAAAGTTTATTGTAAAAGCTATTAGGCCACCGCAGATTACTGGAAGAAACACACTGCTATGGCAGTCTGCCGTTTGGCCAGTGTGTTTTCACCCTCCTTTGTCTTTGAGGGGAAAGGGATGATAATGAGAGGGGAATGGGGTGGGAATGGGAAACTTGAACCTGTTTCCTATTGCCAGCTGGTTTACAAACACAAGCACAGCTCATCTTGGTTGTTGGTTTTTTGCCGTGGGTTGGATGGAAACAATGAATGTTTTTTTTCAATGCCGGTTTCCATACTTGCTGGCTGATCGTTTCCATCCTGCTTTGTCTTGTGATAGGATATGGGATATGCGGATGCACTGGGAGGACACTGCCAGTTATTAGAAAGCTTGTTAATGCCGGCCTGACATAGAATATTATACCGACAATTTCACTTCCAAGGAAGTTCATTACTGGAGTAGAGATTGATTTGTGGGTGTAGTACTGGTTTAACTGGTTTGTTAGAATTTATGGAACATTAATAATAATTCAGCCCCAACTGCAGATTATGAAACTTTTAGTTAAGCTTTAGTCAAAATTTTTAACTGAACATACGCAACGTTCCACATATTTTGGAACCCCGAGCTTATCAGTGATGTCCTCTGAAGATGATTTCAGGCAACGAAAATAAATAAAAGAACTCCAACTGTTCTAGGTAGAGCACTTAGCAAAGTTGTGCAACCAGCAAGACATGTATAGAAAGTTATTTTGAGTTCAATTCTCAAACTCTCATTCCCATTTTTTCGCTTAAATATTTATATGTAGTGGTAATGTGAAATTTTGCTCTAAAGTTCGTGGCTCTATACCAATTTTGGCACAGCCAATCATGTCAATTTTGGGGAAGTGTACGTTTTGTCTAATTTTAAGCATATAGTTAGCACCAGTAGGTATGGAGATTCTTCAAACACTGCTTTGGGTGTAGTTTAATTTAAGAAAGATCATCTTCATAATTAACACACGACGTAATACAGGACACGACACTTGACGTTCTTACAAACGGAAAAAAGGACTCAAAATTACCTTTTTGTCGACCGGTTTCGGGCTCGATGTTGCCCATCTACAGGACGATGAGACATCGTCCTATAGATGATCAATAAGAAAACATTATTCAAATTCCGCTTATGAAGATGAAACAGTTCAGAATGCAGCACTTAGAAAGCTGTTTACGAAAAAACAAAATATAATTTGTGCCATGAAGTTGAAAAAAAAAATTAAATCAAAAACTCTTCCAGGAAATAAAGAAACTTAAATATTTCGTAGAACTTAGTAGTCAATTTTAAAAGAAGTTTCAATCACTAATCAACAGATGTACAAGCGAGGTCCTGAATATTGTGTAAAAAATTCAATGAACCCAATATTTTTTTTTCGGTTGAGCCACCAGAGTACAACTTGAAGAGTTTTAAGAATCGATGTTGAAGTTTCGTTACACATCTGAAATAAAGCTCAGTTCTTTGGGGCACTTTCTTTTGCTGATAGCTGATTTGCTAGAATCGGACCTTCAAAATTTTTACAGCATTTTGCTGCTTGTAAAAAGTGCTATCCGACCCAATTCTTTCAAAATTTATAATTAACGCATTTTTTAGATATTTACGATACAGGAAAGAAAGAAATCCGTTGATTATTCAAAGAATTACTGTGTGTGAATGGTGGAAAAGTATGCGAACACTATCAAAAATGTCCACAAAGCTCAAATCAAGCATTGGAGTGGAGCACATGATATGCAACAACAGTTAAGGATCATCAGGGAAGTCAAGTCTCAAACCAAGTCTAATAACTTTTTATTTGATAAGCTGAAAGTGTTGCCTAGCTATGAGCCATTAAAACCTCATCTCAAACAACAAATTTTTGCAAGTTCCACAGCTCGTAAGCTGTATGTCGGGTACCGAAGCAATGAGACAGATGACTTTTCATGGACGACAAAACTTGGTTAAAACCCTATTTCTTATATTCTTCAAACTCATGATGCTTTTGCTTCTTTTTTGTCAGATTATCCCTGCAGACTATTCAGTAAAAACATTTTTTAGCGGCACAAAATTAATTACAGCTAAATCCACCAAATTCTCCTCCGTTTTTTTTCAAATAAGAAGTATTGGAAAAAAGAAGCGAAATCGAAGGAGGAGGATGCAGCATCCCAAAATAGAGATTTGGCGAAGTTTAAGTGGGAGAAACTGATCAATATCATGACTAAAAAAAATGTGTGCTGGCCGATGTGAGATATCAAGAGTAAAGTATAAATATATTACTTTTTAAAATCGTTATTTTTTTTTCAAATTTATTCATAAATTATTCTAAAACTACCTTTGTTTTCTTCATAGAAAGTATTTCTATCAAACGAATGATTTTTTAGATACATGCATTTGTAGCTGTCCCATTTCTTAATGAACTAAGCTTTTGGTCTAATATCTAATTTTTTTTTCATAAGAAAAACATAGTTTCTTCTTTTTGTTCTTTCTAGGAACCAATATTCCAATAGACGGCACAATATATTTTGAGCTTGAAAATTTAGAATGCTTTACTTTTTTTTTATAATTTGAAATAATCGCTCTTGAATTGATTATAATTTTTTTTTAATTAACCTTTGAAAAGTTCGAAAAATCGTTAGAAGTAGCAGCTGTAAAGCTAAATTTTAAAGCGCAAGGTTAACTTTATAAGTATATGCTCTAAATTTTATTTTACAATCTGGATTTGATTGCTTTTTAAACCTGGTTTTTTATTTTGTATGTTTTTCTTCCGTGCACTGATTCTTATGTCTTTATTATTATTATTTTTTTTTGTTTCGATTTTAGTCGTTTTACCATCTTTATGGCATTCGCGACTTTATCAACGTTACAGTTGGCGGATCGTCATTGAAAAACTTATCCGGTATTCGATATCTACTCTTGGGCTCGAACTCGCGGACATCGGCTCAGGAGACAACAGACTTGCCAAGTGAGCTATATCACAAGCTCTAATTATTATTTTGAATCATTGATTCTGATTGATTTTGAACCGTACCAGTAGTTTATTTTTTATTTTTTCGAGTATAACACGGAAAATAATAAAAAGGTAAAATTTACCGAGATAGCAAGGTGAATGCTCGTGAAAGCCAAAAAGGTAACTTCTACCTCTTCGAGGTGAAACTCACCTCACAGCGAGGTAAAGTTTAACTGAATCGAGGTTGGAAAAAAGGTACAATTCACCGAGAAAAAAGGTGAATCAAAAATCTTACCTCGTAGCGGGGTGAAGTTCACCTGAATTGATCTCAATAAAAAATATAATTCACCTAGAAAAAAATAAAGTAAATTTAAATAAGGTGAAACTTACCTCGTAGCGAGGTGAAATTGACCTTGATTGAGCTAAACAAAACGGTACAATTAATCTCGAACAAAAGTAACTATTTGCCGAATCCGTTTATTGAGGTTAAGCTGTTTTGTCGTTCAGAAGAGAAGTTTTGTTTCGTGCCAATATGAGAAAATTGGAACAGAATGGTAAGTGTTTTCTTAGATATCATTTAGTTGTGCTAGTTCTAGTCATAATACTTTGCTTTTTTTCAGATCGGCCCAGTTTCGAGGTGTATTCCACGTCATCCTCCAGATATCATTCCGGAAAACCCGGACCTGAATGGATTTCGATATTATGGCGCGGAAGAGCGCGGAGCCGAACTGCAACGCGCCTGGTGAAAAAGGACTATTTTTTTTTAAACACGGTGATACATTTCAAAAATAAATATAATGAATAGTCCCTATTTATTTTAAATAAATAAAAAAAAATTGAATGAATTTTGTTTTCATTTTTCTTGAAGAAACTAACCAAACCAACTAGCATTTACCTTTTAAATCAGTGAATGCGAAAACAGTATTATTTACTATTTTGCTAGGTGAATGCGAAAAAGTTAAAATAAACCTTTTTGCTAGGTGAATTGAAAAAAAGGTAGAATGTACCTTTTTGTTAGGTGGATGAAAAAAAGGCAAAGTTTACCTCGAAAGTGGGGTGGAAAAAAAATCACCTCGCGAAAAGGTACATTTTACCTTTTTTTATTTTCCGTGAAAGATGGTCATTAGATCGCTGCAAAAAATGACTTTTTGCTCCCATATGTTTTTTCGATGACTTTTGGGTCACCAAACATCAGTGTAAAATTTGAGATGATTTGGTTGATTCCTGAGTTAGCGCAACGCGTTCCAATTTTGCATGGAAATTTGTATGGAAGAAGAAATTTTTGCACATTAAATCATCCAGAAAATTCAAACTAGCTTAAAATGAAGTCGGTCTTTCATTTTTGGTTTTGACTATTCTTAAGCTTCATTTTTTGCCAGTATGACAAGCAGCTAAGAACTTCATGAAAAAAGTTATAACCATTTCAAAATAAAAAATCTGGATCCATTGAAAAGTATTTAAAAATAGCAGACTTTGCTTGCTAGTGCTTTTAATAATTTCATGAAATGTTTTTGCAAATGTTATACAAATCAATAAATTTCCTGGCTATGCAAAGCAGTTATTTTTAAATTCTTTTTCTCATCCTACGGTTTCACAGCTTTCAAATATGCAGTCAAGAACGCTAAAATTTAAAAAAATAATTTTGTATAACATCGAATATCTTTCCTAGGATAAAAGTTAGGTTTGTGGTTTGTTCACATGAATTGTACTGAAAGAATCAAGGAAAATTTTTCATCCAAAGTTATATTTTTTGGAATAATAATTCAGGACTGGATGGATCGCTTCAAAAATTTTTATTGTCATTTCTTGCAGCAAAAACAACCAAAAAAAGTTATGGGAGGTGTAAATATTTAAGAATTTAAAATGTTCATACAAAGCTTGCAGCGGTCTAATGGTCATACATGAGTAAGAAAATAGTTTAAAAATCAATTTACTTATTTGCTGGGCATTTTTGGTATTGTTATTATTTCTAGCTAAAATTAAATTTTGAAGCAAGAAACCCCAGGGACGGGGTTTTCGCACGGGCCTGTACCTCTAACTTGCAATTCACTGAGCCGAATTTCACCTAATAACTTTTGTTTAGTTTCTAAGATTGTTGAGTTTGCATAAGTACACAATTAATCTACTATACATTTCTGAAATTTTGTTTCAAAAATTTCTAACCAGTCTTGTAATACAACAGGTTTTGAACTTCCCAAAAACGGCTTTAGTAGAAATATGGTGCTCTTAATTTGATATATTTTTTAGCCGCAAACCGTGGCGTAGTGGGTAGCCTTCAAGTCTTCTAAGCCAGAGGGTATGAGATCGAATCCCGGTCACGACATGCATAGTACATTTCTGTAGGTGGTTCTTTTAGCATTTGTTAGATGCTATGCCATCATATCATGATCCTATTCGTTTTTATTTCAAATTATACTATTTCTAAAAACTTTTGATTTGGAGGTATCAAATATCAAAAAGAACTCAGTTTCGAGTTCTTTTTAAATTGTCAAGCAATGGAACCGAAACTTAGAGGTTAGGTATTGATGTGGTAAAGTTTTCTAAAATGTATGATTTTTTTTCATTCCAATTGTCTCTGTTTAAATCTCCTGCACTCTCTGACTATCCTTCCAATAAATCTTTTACAAGTTATGCTTTGAACTAACATTCAATTTTCTAAGCTGCAAGTGCAAAAAAATCAAATCATTTTTAATATAACACTGCTTGAGCAAATCTCCGCGCTGAGCGAGCAGCATATGAATCAGTAGTAAAACCACTCTTAAAAGGGTTATTACAGCTTCCAATTACATCATCATTCCCGATCAGCGTTCGTTCGTCGTCGTCGTCATCGTTTCCCGCGGCCGGAAATGGCTTGCGATTGACGGAAAGACGGTGCAAAACTCTGAAGAAATTCAGTCTGGTGCGGGGGTTGAAGTGGAAGCCCCGGAAACCAAAATGAGCAAATCCTTCTTCTATGGTGTCGTGATTCTTGGTAGACTTGAGGCTGTTCCTGTGGCATCGCAGACACGGTTCAAGTGCCTTGTCCTGATGCCAGAAATACACGCTACACGTGCACTTGAGCATCAACCCCGGTACGTGTGCAACGTGTCCGATGGAGCAAATCACATTAAAGGGAAATGCGTTATTGCTACGCCACATCCTTACGCCAGTACGCCAGTATAGTACTAGTACATCGATACGTGTTACATCAGCAATATCTTACTTGATCCGGTACCTTCTAGTAGTGGGAAAAATTCCCCGCACTCAGCTCGAGCTCACTGGAAGCTTAACGCCGAACCGGGAACAATCGAACGAGAATGAATGGTGGAACGGAAATTCACAATAACACTTGGAAGAGTGTCACTCGTGGAAAACTCCGGACCTGCCACTCGGAAATCGGAAACTGGATTCTAAAAGTTTTCCCCCCAATTTCTCCTCTCACATGTTCCCGGAAACAATGTGAGATTTTCTAAGAGTTTTGTTTTTCTGCACTCATACACACTCTCCACAGCACACATTCGATGGGTCTCAAGTTTTCCGGAAGAGTTCAAAGACTTTCCCGCTCCCGGAATCGCACTTCTAAGGGCTTACTGACTAACTTACTTGCACTTAGGAGGATGGTTGCTGGCTGTTTTGACGTAAAATTCACCCGGACTTTTGAACGGGATCGGTTTTGGTGTCAAGTTTTGTCATTTCACGAATTTTGGCTTTATTCCGGAAGCATCGGAATGCATCGATTGGAAATCAAACTTCTAGTATTACCTTCCCCAGTGGGGGAAACTTCACTCTTTGGGTTGTACTGCAGAAGATTTCCACAGGTACACTTGACGTTGAGTGTCTTATGCATTGGGAACGCATTCTCTTGAGACGATGGATGTCATTTTTATTTTGAATCTCGTTGAAAACTTTTACATTCCTCTCGAATAAAAATTGAATAATATCACATTAAATCTCTCGTAGGATAAATGGTTCGACGTTAAGATTTTGTTTTGGAAATTATAGTTAAACTAGCTGACCCGATGTGCTTTGCTAGCTCTTCCATGGAAAAAATTGAGTATTTTTGAATTATTTAAATTAAAATCAACATTTTTTTTTTAATAAAATTTCAACATTATTCAAAAGCGAACTGCTTTTAATATTATCGGAGCTTCTAAATTGTATTGATTCTCAACGCAACCTAAAGGTTGAAAGAGCCGTAAGAATAAAAAAAGTAGGAATATTCAAAAAAAAATAAAAAAAAACCCTTTAAATTTAAAAAAAAATATCGCTCCATTTTGAAGCGGGAGGAGTTTTAAGATACAGGCAAACTTGAACAGATTTAAAAAGTCCAGACTTTATGAAAACACCAAGACATTGGTTTTATAAATAACAAGCTGATCCCATACGAACTCCGTTTTGCTTTCAACTTGGAATATGTCATGAACAGTTTGTATGAAAGTCAATTGCCAAGCATTTTCCAGATGCACTTCCAAATTCATTGTTAATAAATAAATAATTGCAAAAATATTGGACGATCTCTTTTCCTATCGTCTGCTACTTAATTTGAAATCAGGAATCAATTGACCGTGCTAAGAAACCCCCGTTTATAAATTTCTACTCGATCGTTGTATTATAACGCCATTATTGCCAAAAAGTTAAGTCCCTTTCGGTGGCCTCTTATAAAATCTTTGATATCTGAAATCGATTGCCCTTCCCTCAAAACTCCCGTGTGCAAATTTTCATCCCAATCCGATGTATACTAACGACGATATTGCAAAAATATTGAAAGGTTAATATAGACGACCCCTTTTGTCGCCACCTTACACTGAATTCAATGCCTGAAATCGATTGTCCGTCCCTCAAAACTCTTGTTTGCCAATTTTTATCTGAATCCGATGTATAATAATGATATCCATTTTTCCGACCTGTTATACTAAATTTGATACCTCAAATCGATTGCACGTCACTCAAAACTATCGTGTACCAATTTTCATCTGAATACGATGTATAATAACGTCTAAATCGCAGAAACAGTGAAAAATCCTCTGACCCCTTACACAAAACTTGACACCTGAAATTTATTGCTCGTCTTTTAAAACACTCATGTACAAATTTTCATCATAATCCGACGAAAAGTAACGTCCATATCGCGAAAACTATATTTGTTTTGTATGGACGACCCCCTTCAAAAGGGGTCATCCGAAAATCGAAAAACATTTTTCATCATTCCTGGTCCTAATGAGCATCCATGCCAAATTTCAGAACTCTAGCTCTTAAGACTGCTGAGTCTAAAGAGGACAAACAATATATGTAAGATGTGTTAGTTACATTGATAGAATACTATTTATTTTTATTTATTTAATTTGATTGATTTATTTATTGAATCTTAGAGTCATCATTCATTATAATGGGAAGCGTCAATCAAAAAATATATCATCTAACTTTGTTAAAACTTTTTTTGAATTCAATAAATCCTCTCATTATATCAAATGTACGTTCTTGAATTTTTAACAAAAATACTTCGAGGATTTTTTTAATTTTGTAAATTTTAGTGATTTTATATGGGAGCCCTCCCCACCTTTTTGGCTTTAAAGGGGCTTAAAAGTGTTAAATAAACCATTTCCGGTCTTGAAAACGGCTTCACATCAAATTTTACATTGATCAGTTCAATAGTTTCCGAAAATTGTTCAAATTGTATCATATTTTTGATAATTTAGTGTAGGAGCCACCCTTTTTGGAATTGAAGGGGTTTGAAATTATGATCGAAACCATTCCCGGTCTTGAAATCGGCTCAAAACCGGATTTCACGTTGATTGGCTCAGTTGTTTTCGAAAATTGTTCGAATTGTGTCACATTTGTTTCAATTTTGTATGGGATCCCTCTTTTAAGTCGGTTAGATCAAAAACTGTTTCCCAATTCAATAATTTATCTCATCGTATGAATCTAATCTTTATATTTTTCAATTTTCGAATGTATTTGTTCAAAAATTGATCTATTTTAATCATATTTTTGAAAAATTGGTATGGCAGCCCCCTTTATAAACACGGTTATCGTATAGAAATCTTCAAATAATCTTACAACATCAGAAATTTTATTATGTGCCAAAATTGGTCAAAACCGTTCAAAAATGGTCCAAGTTCTGATATATTTTATAAAGAACACGTAAGAACTCCCCTCCCCCCTTTCCTACAAAATTTGTATATTCAGTGATTGGAACAAATACATAAAAAACTGTCAAGCACCAGATAATTTAATTAAGTCAAAATACGTTTGTGTGAGAAATTTTATGAAAATTACTAATGAGTTGTTTAAATTGTGTCATATTTTAGGAAAATTTTGAATGGGAGCTCCCCTCCCTTAAGTCGGAGGGGGTTGTATCTATTATAGAAACCATCTCCGGCCCCAAAAATCCTCAGATGCCAACTTTGACGATGATCGGTTCAGTAGTTTCCGAGTCCAAAATTAATAAATTATAACATGACTTAAATCATACCGGTTTAAAATCTACAAAACTAAGTATCAGGCCCTTACAAAGGACCTGCCCATGAGGGGGGGTTTCCGAAATTCAAGTATAACGGAAAATAATAACAATACCAAAATATCACAATAAATAAGCAAATCGATGTCTAAAACTATTTTCTTTCTCATGATTATCACACAAACTCAAAAATTTAAAAATCTATTGATAAATTAAATGAAAATTTTGAAAAAAAAAAATTAAATCAGATCAGGTAAAAAATATCCATGATTTGAATTTGTAAGGAAAATGATAAGAATAGTTATTGAAAATTTTAATATACATTTTAATATACATTTCTTTACTTCATTTTCAATTGAAGGGTGGATTGAAAAATTCCACTGTAGTATTTTGAATTTGAAAAAAAATCTGAATTAGTTGAATTAATTAATCTAAAATTTAATAAAATAATCTGAAAATAAAAAAAAAACCGTACTTAAAAAATCGGTGAATTTATTTTAAACTTAAAACAAAAAAGGAAGATGGAATCTATAAACATCTAAGAAAAAAATTGTTTTCAATAAATTTAAATCTTTTTTAAATTTGTTGAAACCTGCAAAACGATTAGAATTTTGCTTTAAAAATAATCTAAAACTCAATTTGGTTTAAAACTGTTTTTAAAATTTGCAAAATTGCAAAGTCTCGAGGAAATATGATAGTTGATTTAAAGTTTTTATTTTCAAATGTTATGTTTTTGATCTTATTTTTTTTTTCAAAAAAGTGCTTTATTTTATTAAATGATTTTAATCTATTTACAAAAGTAATTTCAATAACAAAAGCTGATAGAAAAAAATCATACTTAGATTCAGGGCACTCAAATTAGTTAAAATTAGCATTCAATTGTTTGCATCTTGGAAGAATATCAATTTTGTGGTCTTGTGTAATTTATCAAAACTTTTTTAAATGTGATATTCTGCCGTTGGAAGCATAATTGTCACATGTTACAAAAAGGCAAAGCGAGAAAAACGCAATCAAAGTTTCACAAAAACACTTCGCTGCTATCGCACAGTTTCACAATTTTTTTGACTCCAATGCCGTAGATCTCTAAAGTATACTCCTATCATATGAGCCTCGATCAAATTTTTCGAAAATGAACTGTTTTTTTCAATGAAAATCCTTGTGTGACATTTATGCCGCGAAATTCTATGAATAGTCGAAAAATGGACGCATATTTGTCACACCACGAACTTTTCCCAGTAGTTGTTTGGTTTGGTATTTTGTGTGTGGCTCTTATGTTTTAATAGTGAATGGAAGCTTGAATTGAATAAATCATGTCCGAATCGGATTATCTGGTGACAAACATGATGTCTTTAACGGGTTCGATCAATAAAACGGCACGGAGGAGCAATTTTCGGCAGCTCACTCACTTAACAGGAAGCAACATTTCTTTAACTAATTGTCAGCTGCCTTGCTGAAAATGTCGCAACCACGAGAGAAGCGATACCAGAAGAGGATAATCAATCCGTTTGAAGTGAATACGGTCCTGGGACAAGTTCCGGATGAAGTAACTCTGGGGGAATAGTTTGTAAACATTAAAAACTCTTGATTCGATATCCGGTTTTTCGCGAAGTGCCTCGAAATCAAAAACTCAAAGCAAAACCAAAAAATTGGTCTGCCAAAACCACCGATAATCACATATGGCCATCCTGGACAATTGTGGATTACAGTTCCACGTAGAGTAATTTGACTAATGCAGTGAAGCGGGTACGTTTACATACACTCTTCCAAGCGCCAGCAACGAACCTGAAGCAGTTTGCAGAGTTTTTCTTGCACATGCTGGGATGTCGCGAATACAGTGACCCTCCCCCTATTTATATCTCCGTGATCCCTTCCCGACTGTCAAGGACACGTATGCCAAGTTTGGTGAAATTCTATTTAGATGTTCCGAAGTTATAACACGTTGATTTCTTGAGTGTAACAAATATGCGTCCAATCGTCTCAGTGTGACAGTTATGCGTCCATTTGTCCCAGTGTGACAAATCGACTTTGAATTTTTCTTGAAATTTCTAGAATAAACTTTATGTTACGACAAAGAATTTCAATAAATCGTATCAAATTATGACGATTGGCACCAAAAAGTGAAAAATGTCGAAATGTTACATGTGACAATTATGCGTCCAACGGCAGTATTGAGCTTTTAAAAAAACAAGAAACACAAAATAACTTTGAGACTGAAATTGGTTTTTTGAAAAATAATTAATAACCGCATAATATTTG
The DNA here is from genome assembly GCF_029784155.1 of Uranotaenia lowii. Taxonomy (NCBI): domain Eukaryota; kingdom Metazoa; phylum Arthropoda; class Insecta; order Diptera; family Culicidae; genus Uranotaenia; species Uranotaenia lowii. The sequence continues at coordinate 96,241,098 of NC_073692.1, read as the reverse complement.
CAATGAAACGTTTTTTTGTTTATCAAAATTTTCAGCTATAAAGAAGAAGATACTTGGTTTAAGATATTAGTTTTGCTTATTCTGATGACCATCGTATGTAAGTGGTAGACACCTGTTACATGGCCTCCCACTTGTTGATGTATAAAATTAGTATTCGATGAATTTATTTTGAAGAAATGATTGGTTTCAAACTCTTAACTGGTTAAGTTACATTTTCTAATAAAAACCCATTCCAAAGACGAGGTTGGGTTTTTGTATTTCATGTTTAGAGTTTCAATACAAGAGGTTGATTGAATTGCAAATCGAAATTTACAATCAAAAATTAGTTTCAATTCGTGTACGTCTTTTATAGTCAATGTTACAAGACTAGAGTGATTGTAGACAAAATTATGCCGGAGGCGAGATTTTTTTTGACTTGCTTGTTTATACTTAGTCTTAATCATTCTTTAAGATCAAGTTATTTTCCGTTACAACGGTAAAAATTTTACTAGGAAAAATCTTCAAAGGGGGGGGTTAAACCTCTAAACCCCCCCCCCCCTCGTCCGCACGACCTTGTAAGTATGTTCTTTTATATAAAAGAAAATATAAACAAAAAATCAAAATAAAAACATGAAATATAACAAGTTATAGGGCCCCCGTGAAATAATATCTTTAATAGTTTCACTGTTGTCTAAGTTAAAGAAGCCCCTGCAGTAAGCATAGGCGATTTTAATTTCGTATTTATGCAAGGTGTGCTAATCAGGACCACATTTTTAAAAACCTGGAAATACTTAGGCATTCGATTTCGATTTTTTAAGAACCAAATCTGAAGAAGCAGAATAGAGCGATTTTCCAAAAAAAAAAATCCAGAAAAAATGAAAAAACACCTTGAATTTTTATTTATTTTCATTCAAAACACTTCAGCTGCGTTAAATTTTTTTTTCAAAACATGTTTTTACTATATTCTGGCAACCGGGTAAGCCCGTAATTTGTTCCACTTGTCCACTTTACTGTGATGACCCAGGCATGTTCAAAGTTTCCGGGAAGTTTGAAATGCTTACCCAATAATAAATAGCACAAGCTAATAAAATTTACATTTTTCCGATGTGCAAATAATTAAATAGATTATTGAAACTAATTTCAGTACGCTGATATCAAATGTGCAATAAGATTTTTTTCCTTGAGCTTTTGTTTTCCTGAAAACTTTTGAAAATAGGTTAAAGTTCAATAAACAAATTTGTACACTTTTGGCAAATCTCACAAAATCAAATATTCAAATACAGGCACCAAAAAAATCCTAGCAAATCTCAAGTATCTAAATTTTGTATTTGAAATTCATTTGAAATTCGTTTCGCTAGTCTTGATTTCGAAATTTGTTTTTCATAGATTGATTTGAACTGAATTGTGGTTCTGAATAAAATCTGATTTTAGGTTTCAAATTATACTCTTGTACTTTTATATCTGTAGCTCTATGGAATTTTAATTTATATCTTTGGATATTTTTTTTTATTTTGGATTTTTTTTTATCAAAGTTTATTGATATTTGATGACAATTATTGTTTGAAGAAGAAGATACATTCCAGAAACTACCTTCTACGCAGCCATAACGGGAAGTAGAAGGCAATATTCTGAACTTATTTTCAGTTCTTCTGTATGTTTAAAATATTTTGAAGCCACTGGGATGGTCCATATATAAAAAAAATCAATTCATAAGGGCCTCCGATAAAATTGTAGCCGGCCCCCCGATGGCTTAATCCGGCTCTGATAATTGAAGTAGAAGAACGTAGGATTTATTTATTTCTCCAAAATTCTAGAGTTATCTAATATATAAAGATGAGTTGGACTATATATGTTTGTATGCACCTTATACAAATCCACACCGCTTAACCGATCAGCCTGGGATTTGGTACAGTTATGTGTTTGGACCATGGGAAGGTTTTAGTAATAGTTTCGAGCCCCTCCCACCTGAGAAAAGGGACCCTCCCATAGAACTTTCGTTTTTTTCCACAAACCAAAAGTCACGGCACCCATTTTTCAGAACCATTTTTTTCCCCTTTGGCGGGGTTGTTTTCACCATCACCATGGGCCGGGCATTAGAAACGACCATCAAGAGTTCACGTGGACTGGAAAGCAAATCAAAGCCTGCTAGCGATTTACAAATTCATAGCGAAGTTTTTGGCGGGTTTTTTTCCTTCTGCTGTTCAAAGCACGTGGTACTGGTACGAGGTATTTGATTGCAATAATGAGCCTTAATTAAGGATTGAAAAATACAATCCCTGTTAGGAATATATTGACTAGAATTTCAGTGGTTTTCAAAGTGCTCCCTACCACCGCCCGGGGGCTTTGAGAGTCTACAAGGATACACAGTGAACTGAAAAGTGAACCGTGAATAGCTATTTGGACTGGAGGCTGAAAAACTTATGAACAGCGTTTTCATAGACTCCAGCTTTTAAGAACCAACCATTTTCATATTTTTAGAATTCCTTATAAAGAAAGAAAAATTAATAAGATTCAGAGTTATACATTGAAGGCTGCAATTTCAATGCTTTGATAGCCGCCGGGAAATTTAAACGGGGGAGTAGAAATTTTATTAGATAATTAAATCGGAGGTTTTAAGCTTTATACAATTCTATTTCATTGACCAATTTATAACTTTTGATTTATTTTTGGCCATCAATGTGTTCAATTCTACCATCCAATTTGGAAATAAATCGTTTGGTAATGCAAGTTCAAACAAATGATATCAAAGAATTTTAACATTGATCACTCTTCAAAATAATTAATAAAATGATTGTGTCCGAGGATAAAAAACTTAAATAGAACTCAAATAAGACCATTTCCATAACATTTAAATGGTAGTTTCGGTCCAGAGATGATTTATTTTCGATAACTCCAAGAAACTTTTAGTAAAAGTTTCTACATTTAAGAAAAACTAATCATAAAACAGTGTTCAATCAAAAAGCGAAAAAAGCACACTTACAATTAAAAACATGCAAAATGAGTCTTAAACGTAGTTCTACAAGGTTCGGAAGTGTTTTCTGGAAATTTTTAAGTGAATAAAACTTAAATATACCATTGTACAAGAAGATCATCCATCTTGAAAAGTGGGATAATCTCCAAAAGAGATTTTCATCGAATGGAAAATGGGAACGATAGAAAATCATTTTATCATTTGCATTTAAAAAACTAAAGGCCAAATCTATTCGAGATTCTTAGAAAAAAGGTGGGTTAAATGATGAATATAAAACTTCCAACATTTCGAAAAATCACGACTCATTTTGATTTATATTTTTTGTGAACCCGAGCAAGGCCGGGTTAAATAAGCTATTTAGTTGGTTTATAATCCCGGAAAAAATAAATCTAATTATCATAAGTTCTATTTTTCCCAATGTTTAGCATATTTGAAAATATTATTTATTTTTAATTTTTCTTATTGAAATTATTTGGAAATAGAAAAAGGTCTTGTGGTACATCGTGTTAAAATTTTTGAACACATATTGAGGTACTAAAAACAAATTATTAAGTTTTGCTCTGATTCCGATTACAAGATACAAGCTGAAATTGACGTTACAATCAAGAGAACAAGTTTCCTCGGCCTTTCTTTTTATTGGAAAATGCTGTGAAATAGTCAGATACAAAATAGAACAAAAAAATATTATTTTGAAAGAGGATATTATCTTGAATTAATTTTCAATATTCTCGACTTAAACACTAACAAAGCATATTCATCTGAAAATAGTTATCAGTAAGAAAATGTTTTTCAAATTTTCTCTGCGTGTTAAATACAGCCGAAACTGGATAGGTAAAATTCAAAGAGACTGATTTTCCCTCGCTTTAAAAGTTTTTTCGCTAATATAGGTTTCTGTTGTGAAGGCCCAGGGCTTTTCAGAATTCCAGTATCTTCTCTAGCTTATGAATGAGATTTTATGGAAAGGATAGCACATAGAGTAAGGTTGCCAGATTTTTTTTGAGCCCGTACCCGGGCCGGAGAATCCGGGCTATTTTCATCTAAAAACCTGGCAAAATTCGAGCATTTGATTCCAAAATGTCGACCAAAAATCCGGGCAATACCCGGGCAAATTTGGTCCAAATCCAGGAATTCCTCAACATAAATCAAGGAAAAAATAATGAACATTTTTTTTTTCATCAGCAGTTTTTAAATCGTATTTCACGCTTTCAAAAAACTTCACATGGTTATTATTAAAAAACTTGTTCAAAAAATTTCGTTTGGACGCAAAATTTTAAAAAAATACAATCTAATTTGTTTGGTTTGTTTGTTTTGTCAAATAAAGTGAATAAATCCGGGCAAAATCCAGGCATTTTGAACTGAAGTTCAGGCAAACGGGCCGGGCCGGACTTTTGACAAATTTTGTGTTGACTATCCAGGCAAACCCGGATAAAGCCGGGCAATCTGGCAACCTTAACATAGAGCAACACTTAACACATTAAGGGAAAAATCTAAGACCGGGAAAACTAACATTTGGCATGCTAAATCTCAGAAACGACTGGACGAAATTCTACAAATTTTACATCTTTGGTTTTTCATAAACATTGTAAACAATAACATAGAATATAGTTTCTTTATAAAATGTTTCACATTTGAGTTATGTTTCTCAGCAAAGCGCACTCATGTCAAGCAAAAAAACGAAATATCTCGTATTTGGTCCGCAATGTGCTTATGTAAACCAAAATAGAAAATTATTAAGATTAAAACTCAAACCAGTTGAAGTATTTTCTATGCTCATATCAAATATTTTGCTAAAAATAAGTAAGATGAACCAGTTCGATATTATAGCATGCAATTTTTTTTTCATCAAGAATCAGTTTCTGTTAAATTACGGCATATTTGCCATATTCTTCAACCGTTTGTCCAGAACTCTGGAGATTTTTTTTTTCTAAAAAAAAAGTGTTTGAAAAAAAGAAACCAACCAATGTTTAAACTAATCAAGAACTTATTTCAGAATATTACAGAACTTACCATTCGAATAACGTCGACCCTTGGTACAATGTTAGATTAGTACCAGGACAGAATGTGATTATGGGCCAAAGTAGGGAAATTATCTTTTTGATCTTTGAGTCTATTTAGGAAAATGATTCTCATTTATCCAGATTTTAGATTATGACTTTCAATGTTAGAAATCTTATATCTCTTTCATGCTGGCAAACCCATCCAAAATAATTAAATTTTCAATTTTATTAAAGAAAAAATGGGACGTCAGAACTGATGATGAACTCAAACATCGCTCTCTCTTTTTTTTTTTTAAATATCTCATAAAAGTGATTTAACCAATTTCTCTGGAGCCATTTATGAATATGTGTTTCGTTAAAAGTCAATAAATCCATTTAATTTTTAATTGTTATCTCTTCTGTTTGGTACCCTTAGAATTTAACTCTTGGCTCAGAATGTAGATCGGTTGTCTAAGCTACAGTTCAAGTCAACTCTCTGGAGCCACTATTGATGAGTTTTATTTACGTAAAAAGAAATCATATAGTAGTTTTTTTTAAAAATTTTATTCGATTTTCTTTGGATAATAGGCCCTAACTTTTGTGGTGGTTTCTTGGACAAATCCATCTAACATTTTGATTGCTTTCGTAAAAATTCCCTTTCAAATGAAATCAGCTATACTAGGCTTGGCAAACTGGCTCAATCATCGTGAAGAAAAAGCGGTCGAAGTGAATGCAGTGTTCACAACCCAATCGGTAAAAAAAAGCAGTGCAGAAAATACCAACGACAAATAATGATAATACCATTTCCGATGTCTTTCATTCAAACATCTTTGCCTGTACCGTCGTCAGCTCAAAACGATGCCGTTTGACGTCTTGGGCTGTCTATCTGGCTGTCGGATGTATGGGAAATTTCTTGAAATTGAAAATTTATTTCCCATCCTGCATCATTGGCTGAGAAAGGAAGCAAATCTTGTTTTTTCTGGGTATGCACGCTGATCAGAAGTGGAAAAAAGGCTTTTCAGAAAGTGGGTTCCAAATTTTATTTGATAGAAAATAGCTTTTATGAATTCGATTAATGTCAATAAATCAGAATTGATTCCATCAACTAAGTGGAATGATTAATCGATTTCAGAATTCAGATAAACGTATTCTTAATCGAAGCATTCAGACCTAAAATTTAAGAAAAAATTGGTGCACTCTACGCACTGTTTCTCGACATAGTCAGAAGTTCATTCAATTTTGGATCAAACCGTTGGTGAATAGATAAGAAGGCACATGTAAATAGTTAAATTGGATTCGGAGATGAACTTTTGATTAAAATTATGTGAAGCAATCAACAATGTATTGGTAATCGAAAACATCACGTTGTTATCAATGAAAGTTCATTTCAAAATATATTGAAAAAATTTAAAACATTTAAACTACGTACTAAAAATCTTATGAATTTTTACAGTCTATTGAAAACTCAATATGAAAAGAAAAGAATCTCTTTTCAAACCGTTTGACTACGAAATCAGTATTTCAAAGTGTATAAAGAAAGGTGACACAAATGTGATGAAGATCGTTTGAATAGTTCTCACCTATCCAGTGAATCACAAGCGTAAGCTCATTGATGTGAACCATTTTAAAGGTTCTTCAGGCAGCCCGTATGACTTGTTTTTGTGCGACCTTTACCCATTCATTTAATCGGGCACTTCACTTTCCCTTCGCAAGCAAGCAAACGAAACTGGGTGAGTAAGTTCTATGAATGGTTTTCCCGGCTGATGCGGAAATATTGTCGCACTCTTGAATTTTAATGATTTGTTTTTCCATGTTTTCAAAATGAGGTTCATGCTACCTACCGATGCAGAAAAAGCTTTGAACAAATGTCGTTTGTTGAAGGGAAATTTACCTGAAAAGAAAAAGAAAATCATTAAACACACATTTTTTGGATGATAAACTTGCGTTTCTGAAAAAAATTATCTAATTATTTCACAAATACAACTAAAAAAAACTGTCATCAAATGAAATTTCTTCATCCACTGTTAGTAATTTTCTCCAATCGAAAATTGGCAAACTTACCCGAAAAAACAATTTCGGTGACAAACTTCCCAAAAGTAACAGGAAAACGACTTTATTTGTTTCCCTACGACAACCACGTGAATGGGTCATGCAAATTCCAACAAATCTGGAACCATTCACAAACAGGACAACTTATCATCCGAAGAAAACACAATCAAAAGCTACTTTCAGTCAACTTCTCCTGCCAGTCCCATTTTCTCTTATCAAATCTTCAAGAAACTGGGTCTCATTTGTGGGTTTGTGACGAGCCAAGCCTTCATAAAGACCAAACGGAATGTTGATGGTGAAGACATTTACGATTCCGAGTCCTGCCCGGACATTTCCTGTCAGCTGTTGGATAGACTTTGAACATTGTTGTTTTGGTTTCCGTTTTCCGGTTTTTCTTAACCAGATCCGGCCACTAGTCTGACCACCATCTTGAGGGTTTGGGGTTATGTCCGGAAGAATCATCACACTACCTACTTTCCTCGATCGGTCGTTTCAGCAGAAAACAAGAAAAAAACACAGGAAGACATTATTATCCCCCAGAATGGCACTTTAATATCTTATTATCTCTCCACCCGAAACTTTTCAAAACGAAAAGCACAGCTGCTGTGCCTTCTTGAGTTGGGAATGAAATGTTGAGGAGGAGAATTTCGAAGTGAGACACAAGGGATGTTAAATCATATGCATTATTAGAATTTGAGAATTTATTTTGTCTGTGATAAAAAATGCGCATAAATTTGTAGCTTGAGTTTTTTTTAGTTTTGTTTAGACAGTTTACACTTTTTTGAAAAATTAAATTTACTTTTGGAAAGATGCTCATTAATTGGTTGTGTAGAAAATCGTTTTAATTCGAGTTAAAAAGAGAGTAAATTATTGAATGTTGAGATAAAACAAATGAAGGAGTGAGAGCAAGCAGGACTGAATGCGGATGTCAATCCCAAATGATGTCTAAGAGGAAGTTCATTCGTGTTGGAAAAAAGTGGTAGAGATTTTGACACTTGTAGCATATTTTGAAAATTTTACCATGAAAAACATTTTCAAGATCTGCGACCTTAAAGTTTTTTTTTTACAACACGTTTTCTATTCTCGCATGCTGTGATGCAAAAACAGCAATATTTCTATCACATACGGTTGAAATAGAAACACTGCTGTAAAAAAATACACAGCCCAAACATCTTGAAATTTTTTTTACATGTAAAATTTTCAAAATGTGCTACAAGTGTCAAAATCTCTACCACTTTTTCCTTACACCAGGGAACTTGCTCTAGCGAATCAAAAATGTTTCTAAGTAAGCTTAGTATTCTAATTATTAATGAGGGTCCATCAAAAGCAATACCTCGCTTGCTAATTTACATTCAAATTTGATTATTCTTAATCCAATTTGGATGATGGAGGAAGTTCTGAACTTCACTCAGAACTGATGTCAAACCTCGAAAACTAATCTTTGTCTCAGAATTCAGCAATTTTTTTTCAAAAATTTCTTACCTATTGATAGTAATTCATTCAAAACTTCCGAATAATGATTATGTATTCATGAGTGAGAAACTGATTCAAATTTTTGACTCAAATTCAGAAATCATTTTAAGCACATTTTTGAAAACAAAATTTCGAAGAGATTGAAAATTCAAATAATGAATTCAGGTTCAAAATTCAGATTCAGATGCAGCTCGTAAATGAGTTCCACAATCAAAATAAATTTATCAAGATGACTATTTACGTAAGGAATTTAAATTTAAGAAATCGCAGGCTTCTTATGCTGATTGTTAGTTTATTTTTTAAATTTATCCAAAGTCTGTTCGTTTTCACAATTTTACTGAAAATGACAAAAATTAGGTAGAATTTGAATCAATTTGACATGTTCTGTCTTAAGAAAAATTTACTGAAAATACCATCCACAGGAATTGATTTTGAGAAGTAATTGATGATAATGAAAAATGTATCTTCTCTTAAAGAAATTTCAGGGAATTCCATTGAACATTATTAATATTAGAGATTTTTCAAGATCTAAATTTCCAACTAAAATTTTAAACTAGGGTCAAGTTGGCATAAATCCGATTTCAACCGCAAAAATATAATCCTTTTAGATTTTTTTCGAAATTCAAGGCGTTTTCGAAAAAAAAAACTGATTATTCAAATCAAATAACCAAAATTCTGCTGGTCAAATTATCTAGTTTTACTTGGACTAGCTCGGACATTAAAAAAAATGAGAAAGGTTCGGCCCAGCCCGGTTGCTCAAAAGTATTCTGACTTTTTCGGATGAACTCACATTTTTTTCTGGAAAATCAAACAAAAAAAATCGAATTGCATCATTATAATTTTTAATTTAGTAGACATTCTTGCAAGCTAGACTTATAAAAATAAATATTAACGATTTTGTGGGGGCCTGAAATGCGATTAAAAATCCGGTTATGTTTTTCGATAGAAAAAAAAATCATTAAAATCTTCAAATCTTCAAAAATTTGGAAAAAGGATTTTGCCGAATTTTGCCAAATTTTGAATAAAATTGCACGGATTTGCCCGGCCCTGATACGAGCGGAAGAACTTTTAGCATTCTTATGATGAGTTAACCAGATTTTTATGCAAACTTTAAGATTTCAACCATCAATAAAATTTTGTTCACGACGATTTGGATCCCCGCTGGATGTAATTTTTTGGGGTTTCTTTTGTTGATTTTGTTCGGTAATCACCGAAAAAGCATTAAAAGTACGTTTCCTTTTTTGTTACCAAAAAATTCTCTATACAAATTCTAATTAATGATTTGAAATATATTAAGATGTATATTCAAAAGTTTCCATTTAACACGAAAAACTATATACATCAAAACCTTAAAAAATGGGTAATCATATAATACTTAGAAAATCCTATTAATTTTTTTTTATTCGAACATTGTTTGAAAAAAAAAAGTTATAGAATAAAATAGGGCTTCAAAATCCCCCTTCTTCCTACGGCCCTGACTTGAGTTATAATTTTTAATGCGATTTTATATTTGCAGGGTTCTTTTTTCGCGGCAGTTCGTTCAACCATGTGAAAGTGACTTTTATCTCTTGATGAAGGCACAACTGGGGCAAGGTTGCCGTAATCACAGAAAAATCTTTAATTTCACAGAATTTTGAGCCAAATTCCACCACAGAATTTGTGTCACAGAACAAAGAATTTTCGGAATATGTACAGATTTTACAGAATTTTGAAATTTTGAACGCTTTTTTTTATGTTAGTTCAAATTTTTTTTTTTTTTTTTTAAAAAAGACATACACCGTCTTAGCCGATTTAGGCTTTACAGACTGAATAAATGACGTGGACAACTTAAGATTAACACTTAACACCCAGTACCGAGATGGGAATCGAACCCATGCCATCAGTGGACAAGCGATTACCGTCTTACCACGCTAACCACTCGACCACCGAGACGTACAAAAAGACGCAATTTGACATGACTTTTGAATGAAATTAATGGAAAAAGCATCACAGAAAATCGTCAAAGAAATTTCGGGAGAAATGACAAAAAGTCAGATTTTTTTTCGTCAAAACACAGAATTTTTTTCGGCAACCTTGAACTAGGGCTCTCCTATGATCATTCGTTATTGTCGTTGTCCGTTTCTTATAATTCTGATTCTGATAATGAATGCATAATGCTAAATAGATTATATGGCCGGCCTTCGTCCAGACCGAACTGAGCGCCATTAGAAAATTTAAAAAATATTAGAAACAAAATCTCGAGAAATTTGTTTCCTAGATCGTTAAACCAAATACGAATGACTAAAATGAATTCATGGAATTATAACCTATTGATTCTAGCTCACAAACATCAAATATTTTGTTCCTAGATGTAATTATTTGCACATAAAATTCAAATATCTCGAAAAAATGCTGATGGCGTGCAGTTCAGTATGGTCAAATCCTGACCATAGTTTTTTTTTTTTATTTATTTGATCATTGGAATTTTAACATCTATGGAGTCATTCATCCTTCTAGACCATATGATTGTGATAAAAAACAATGCAAAATAAACTTAGATCAGAAGAAAATATTCTCAATTCAATTGCGACAAACACTTTAAAATGTTTTTGAAATTCTTCATTGTGAATTCAATTCTTACTCAGAATTTGAAGGTTTGTTTATGTGTGTTTAAATTTAAAATATTGAAAGAAATTAACTCACAACAAAACCCAGGTGAAAATCATAAGTCATATAAAAAATATAAAAGCTTTTTCAATAAAGAGGTAGTAGCTTTGCAAGTAATAACACTGTATTATTATTTTTTGTTTTGCTCAATAAGTTTCAAACAAAAAGTTCGTTTATTTAAAAATGAAGGCCATTGTTAAGAGCGTAATGGGAAATATTCAATCACACTAGTGAAAAGTATCTCCTGATCATATCCTTTCACCCAAATCTCCGAACCAAATTTTTTCCCTAGGATGCAGAGGTGACCTCAGTCCTAAAGCACAAATTTGTTTTTTCATCCTTTCTCTCTTTCATAACCTATCTATTGCCTACAAGGACGTGTCCGGCGTTATTATTGATGATTTGAAGAAAGAACAGCAGTTCTTTGCATTGAGAATAGTCTGCTAATCCCAAGTAACATTATTGTTCTCTCAACTGAGAACAAGGAACTCTTCCGATAATTTCAACAAACTCTTTATTAAAGCAGTTTAATTATTCCTAAAATTATACATATTTAGGTGAGAGAAATATTGGTTTTTGAATGAGTTTATGATAACTTGCGTTTAGTGATTTCCTAATAATTACAACTACCCGGTTATACTGTCATGTACGGTACATCAGCTCTGGTAATCTAGCTTCTTTGCCTAGTCTTCTACGAGCTGCACAATATTACGCGTATATTAATTAGGTATTATATAATTATCAATCCGTTTTAAAGCACTCCAGACCATCCAAAATTTCTCAACCTCGCTATCTTCCACGTTATCAGATCCAGAACAAATGTGACAGTTCCCTACCAGTGGCTCGAAATAGTAAGCCTTTTAGTGGGGTCTCGTTGGTAGCGGAGGCGCGTCCTGTTATCCCGTAACAATTATTGTGATCTTTGAGCACAATTAATGGCCTGGGTCAATCACGGAGCCACGTTAGCGATCATGGTGTTTGAAATGCATAATTAATAACGATATATTACAAGATATGTTTCCAAATCAAGTGCAATTCCAAAATTGAGAGAACAAAGAAATATTTTTCTCAAAGCTTATAATGACACATTTCGGATTCAATGGATCTGAGTAGTCAATCAAGCTAAGCTAAATTAAACTTAATTGTGGATGTTAAAAAAAATTATTTACTTGGACTATATTAGGATATATTACAGTTCTACACGAACACCACCATAGCAGGAGGCCTCAGCCATAACCTCAAACCATGGGAGAACAGAATAGATTTTTGAGAAGGGCGCACGATAAACGCGATTTTCCGGTACTAATATCGACAAATTCGCCCTGTGGAAGAGCAATACACAGATGTTCGTGTTTTGATTTTTTGGGTGATCAGGGGTGCCAAGTGCATTGATATTTGGAAAATGGTTATATTTTTTTTTAATTGAATTCTTGATGAACGTTTTTATGAGTACTGAGAATGTACCTTTTATTGTAATTTATCACGGTTACAACTACACTTCAAACATGTCTTTGTCGCAACTGCTACGTACTACTTAAAATGCCTCCAAACCACAGTAATGAGCTAAGAAATGCATCTAGCGTGCAATAAAATATATGTAGAAAGAAAACAAAAAAGTGGTAAAAAGATTTTAACATAAATAGCTTTGAATAAATATTGAGCAAGCTGAAGGATTGAGACTAAACAAATGAAAATCTAGTTCAAAGGAGAAACAATTCAAATTAGTTCCTATGTAAGTTGTATAAATTCAGTCCATAAAATTATCGAAGGTGTAAAAGCCTTTGGAAAAACAGAGAAATGATACGAGATTTACAATGCTTCAACGTTTTCGTCATTTTTGTCATCGGACGCGGATGATTCCATGGCATTTTCGAAATTCGAAGATTCTGATGTTTCAGCCGATGAACCGTTTTCCTTATCTTTCAACAGGACTTCCGCTGCCGAGGTTTGATGGTTTGATGCCTCAGGGTGGTCAACTAACTGACTGCTAACGCTACTGTTACTGCTGTTTGTGTTATTGCCGGAACATCCGGCTTCGGTTGCTAGAGAATCCATTACATAATTTTCTGAATCTGATGAAGATGGTTCCGGTTCAATTTGAGCGATAGCTTTGGGAGGAGTGCTGGATCGAGGAGCTTGTGCATCGTTAACAAGTATTACTGGTGGAGTGCTGTTGGATTCTCTGGATGGCTCTCTGTTGATAGGGTTTCGATCATTTTGGAAATGGCTAGAACGGAATGTTCCATCCGTAATTCTTCGTATTTCGCGAGGTCTGGATGAATCGCAATAAATTTGCAACGTTCCCGTAGATTTCTATTCGAATATGAAATTAAACGCATCATTTAAATATCTGAATTAAATAACAACAGTAAGTAAAACGATGTACAATTGAACGATGTAGCGAATTATGTGGATATGTCTAAAATAATCAGAGCATGTAGGCGATTATTTTCAAATTCAACATAGACGGAGCTTCCATTAATTTACTTGTATGTATCAGTGAATGATTTTCCATTCGTTTAGAAGTTAGAAACAACTCTTTTTTAATCTACCAAGCGGTTCATAAAAATATATTTCAGATGTTTTGAATGCACCTTGAAAATTCATTAGTAAAAGATGGCTTATCTTCATACATTTAGGGACGCCCGTAATAAACGTTTAGCTGTTGATAGTTAAAAAATTGAATCAACTCAGAAATATTATAATTAGTTTAAAACCAGCAAATACTGATTTTTGTAACGCAACTAGCAACACTGTTGAAGCCGCCAACAAATCAAAATTTGAGGTTATGGCTGAGGCCAATTTTTCGCCAATACCATCGTCCGTATATACCCTTATAGGGTGTCCCATTATGTCTAAACACGATTTTAATACAATACTGCTCATTCTCTAGTTTTCATGATTTCCGTTAAAATAAGAAGCATTTCCCCGGAAAAGCGTATAAATATCGTAACAAATGGTGTACTATCCCCAATATTTCGTATTGTCAGTTGGTGAAAATGGAAGAAGTAAGCAATGCGAGCGGTCTGGAATTTCAGAAGAATTGAGAAGCAAGCAACTTTTTGAACAAAAAAATAATCTGGGTGGACAAAACTTTGGACCGGAAGAAAATTGCCTCAGTTCAAGATGTGTTCTTAAAGTTGGATCCCTTCTCAGCACTGTCCAGCATGCTTAGGTTAGATTGGGTCTAAAGACATATAAAGTCTGTTTCACATAGAATCTGGTCGGATAAAATAGATCATTTCTCCGCAAAGAAATAACTTACAATAAAAATAAAAATGTCATTATGTAGGGTTATTGCTCTTTAATTAAAAAAATACATAAAAATCGATTTTCGAACTTTTTTTGTGATACCACCCATCATTTTCCACACAGTACTGCTGGCAACCTCATTCGCCATCTTGTTCCACAACTTTTCCATTTGAGCGGGTTTGTTCATGGTTCTGCCAAATTTCTTCAGTTTGCCCTTAACTTTTGCCCAGTATTTCTTGATGGGACGAAAATCTGAACAGTTTGGTGGATTGATACTTTTTTTAAACAAAATCGATCTTGTTCTTCTCATTCCACTTAACGACATTCGGGATGTAGTGGCAGCTTGCCAGGTCCGGCCATAACTTCACCGGACCTTTGTGGGACTGAATGAACGGCAAAACCCTCTTCTGGAGACATTCTTCTTTGTAAACATTTCCATTCATTGTGTCCCCAGTGATGAAAATCTTAGTCTTCTTCCCACAACTACAGATCCCTTGTCAAATCATCAACTTACTAGCAAATTTATCTGCGAAAACAAACTTGAATCTACCCGCAACATTCCCTTTACGCTTCACAAAGTAAAATTTGTTACCGGGTATTTGTCCAAAATCCATTTTGACGTAAGTTTCGTCGTCCATCAAAATGCATCCGTTGTACTTAAAGCCCTAAAATAAAAGTGCGACAGACTGTCACCGCGGAGTTCCAATCGAACTGTCAAAAGTCGTTTCAATCGAGCATAACCATTTTTACCTTTTCAAGTTCGTGGGAGGTATTGTAATCTGTGTGACTGTGACTTTCAATTTTTTAAATTGAAATTAATCAAGAATGTATAGAAAATTCATTGGAGCAAAACGGAAAGAAGCATTTCATTTTTATTTTAACAATTAACACAACGGACAACAAATTAAATAAAGAAGAAACTAAAAGAAAATCAACTTCACAATCTGCGGCACAGCTGCACATCAACAAGAAGTCATGCGAATGTTTACGTTATTGGCAGTGTTGAAAGATTATAGAATTTTTTTTAGTGCCGCCAAATCGGTGAGAAATTCAGTCTGCCGCACTTTTACTGTAGGGCTTTAGTTGTACTTGGTCAACACTTTCTCGTACAACTTCCTTGCCCTGGTTTTGGCAACCAGCTATTGTTTCAGCGTCCTGTTGGGGTGTTTGCTTGCATGATACGGCCGCAAGCCTTCTCGCAAACAAATTCGTAGAGCTGTACTTTTGTTCGTCTTGGAGTCTTGATTCAAACATTTGTTTTCAGGTAGTTCTGAAAACGCTTATAATGCTTTTACCAAATATACTGTTTAAGTTGTTTAGAGAGAGATCTGAAGGCTCTTTTAAAACTCCAACAAATCATAAACTAAGAATTTTGTTCTAAGCATTTTTTGAAATGTTTAATAGAGACACGCAGTGCTTGATTATAAATCCGTAATAAAATCAGTTGACAGTTCTCGATCAAGATATCCAAACATGACACGCACAGGCTAGATTGCACATGAGACCGTTGCAAAAATGACTTATAGCACACATATCGGTATCGAATATTGAATTTGGCGAATGCGCCAACATCGCTGTTTCGAGAAAAACGCGTTCAAAGTTTGACAGCTCCATAAGCTCCCAGCAAAAATGTTATTTTGTTTCCTTTATTTCTCGAAATTCAAATATCCTTTAAAAAACTTTTTACAATCAAAATGTAGGTCTTCGAACGTACTTTTCCACCCAGCTGATAACTCAGTTTGTTTACATTTGGTGCATTCGCCTTATTCAAAATTTGCAACCGATATGTTTTTTCGATGCCTTTTGGGTCACCAAGCATCAATATAAAATATGAGATGATTTGGTTGATTCCTCTGTTAGCTCAATTTTGTTTGGAAATTTGTATGGAAGAGGAAATTATTGTAATTAAATCATCCAGGAAATTCAAATAAGCTTGTAATGAAATTGGTATTTAATTTTCGATTTTGACTATTCTTAAGCTTTATATTTTGCTGCAATAACAAACAGCTAAGCATTTCATAAAAAATGTTATAACCATTTCGAAAAAAAACTGAATCCTTTGAAAAATATGCAAAATTGCAGACTTTGCTTGCTAGCTTTCAAATATGCAGTAAAAAACTTTAAACCGAATACCTTTTCTGTAGTACAAGATAGGTTTACTTTGTTCAAATGAATTGTACTGCAAGGATCAAGTAATATTTTTCATCCAAAGTTATTTTTTTGGGAACTTTCAGTACATCTCTGGCGATTTCAGAATGAAAATTTTGTTTTCCTATACCAAATGAAAACTCGTTGCGCTAATTCAGGACTGGATGGCTCGCTTCCAAAATTTTTATTGCTATTTCTGGCAGGAAAAACCAACCAAAAACCAAAAAAAGTATTGGGAGGTGTAAAAATTGTAGAATATTAAATTTCCTTACAAAGCTTGCACTGGTCTATTGCACATACTTATTTGAATGGGAATTCCCATTTTTACACATTTGCTAAGTCATGTGTGTTGTTTTTGAGTTGAAAAAAAAAAATAATTTTTTTTAAATACTTCGTATCACTGCAAGTAGTATGACTATCTCCACATTTCAAAGATTTTCCATTCAAGTTCTCTCCCCACTAACTTGTTTTAAGCTCTCAACTTGTATGTAAATTTTCTGTACAAGTTGGTAGTTTATGAATTTTGAAATGTTTGCGGTTTGATTTAGCCAATTATCTAAAACAGGTCCATACAGATGCTTGTAATACCAATCACCGTGCACTATAAAACCATCATTTTATACTAACAACAGCTTGCTAGAATAATCTACGAACAATTTTCAGAAAAATTGACTTTTTTCAATAAAACTCCTAGCGCACACTGGAATCCTACTCAAATGAGCTCAAATTTGGCCAAAGTACTTGAAATTAAATGAGGATCAAATCCTGTAAGTGGCGTTGTGATCAGCGAAAAAAGCCAAAAAGTGAACTAGTCTACTGTCTATCCACCTTTTTTTCAAATTTCTATAAATAAATTTAAAAAAAAATCTATCTAGTTTTCATTCCGCGGAACATGCCATTAAAATAATAATCATACAAATTACAGCGATTAAAATCATATAACAACTTGGGCTTCATAATGGCGTCAGAAAGCGAAATAAGACTTCTTCTAGTTTAGCCCTTTCACCCAATAATAATATTGTGGGAATTTTATGCGATTTTCAGTAATTTAAAGTTGAGCTAAAGCTCCCATTTTGGATTTCAAGATGGCGTCAGAAAACGAAATTTGGTTTCTTTTCTGGCCGTTTCAACCAATACAAATATTGTGGGGCTTTCATGCGGTTTAAGTCATCTACAGCATTTTATAGAAGCCACCATTATGAATTTCAAGATGGCGTCAGGTAGCAAAATTGACCTTTCCTAGTTTAGCCATTTTAACTCAACATCCATGAAGGAGTTAATTGCGTTTTTCAGTTAAAACAGCGTTTTAAACTCAGCCGTCATCTTAGATTTCAAGATGCCGTCAGATAGTAAAATTCGACTTCTTCTTGTTTAGCCCTTTCACCTACTACCGATAATGTAAGGGTTTCTTATGATTTTCAGTCATTTACAGCATTTTTAAGTTCAGTGGAAGTGCCATCTTGGATTTCAAGATGGCGCCAAACATCGGAATTCGACTTCTACTCATGGTCTCTCTCCACCGGACACTCACATCCAATCCACAACCAATTAATTTAGTCTATCACAAATTCCCCAATATCAACAATATTGTAGATCATATGCAAAAATGAAAATCAGATTATCGATAATAGATTTATTCACCTTCAATATGCGAAAAAAAAGAGATTTCAAATTTACGATTTCCAGTGCGAGATATCTGAATCTAAGTACATCTACAATTTTATTTATCCAGATTTTCATTTTTGGAGCATAACTTAAAAACTGTACTAGTGAGATTTTTTTTTCAATATAATTTATCGATTTGGCGCTCAATTTTATATTAAAAATTTGGGTTGGTATTTATAAACTTATGTTATTTACTTGAATTGAAATGTAAATAGTTGAATTCGATGAGTGTTATTTGCACATTGGTTATTTCTTCTATTTTTGATTATTGATGTTTTGGTATACTGAAATCATATGTTTTCCGTTTATATTTCTTAAAACTAACTATCACTTGTTTTCAAGTCTCTGATGTAGAGCTGATTGTTTTTTTTTTCAAAATAACAACTGTTAGATTATTACAATTTAAAACGGATCCCAAAAACGACAAAACATTATTTTGTTCACTACATTCGTTCGGACAACAAAACCCGGAAATATCAAGTGTAAAGCTCCTGCCGGTACAGCATTGCTACTGACACTTCATGAGCAGCTTCCACCAAACAACCAGACTCACGTGGCTGGCATCAGAAACAACAAATGCTAATGGCCATGACCATTTGCCATAATCATATTTTCTAATATGGTTAGTTTGCTACTCGAGAACCATCTCGGGACCTGGGAAAGAGAAAAGTACCTACATACTTGGTACTTGTGTAGAATGTTATGCTTCTTCATTCAAGGGGACCAACTTGAATTGAACAGGAAAAAATCCACAAACTCCTGATATCCTGTTCAGGAAATGCACAAATACGGAAGAGTCGAGTACTTTGGTCAATGAAATGTGAATGATATTGGCTTTCATTGACTTCACAATAAGCATGGCTCTTGGCAGAAGCTATGCATATCGGAACTCTTATCTTGTGAATAATACCTGAACAAATTATTATCTGACAGCCCGGGCTCTGAAACTGAATTGTGGCTTCTGAATTTTTATTTTTCCATTCATGCTTTTTCATCAATCCAAGAAAATTTTAACTCCTTCGGGAATTGTCGCCTTAAGATTTCTGTGACTGTGATTGAAGATCCAATCAAATGTTCAATGGAGTTGACCACCGCCATCAATGGTCGGTCAGTGCTTCATAGCTCTTTGTGGTTCGAGTAGCAGCAGAATAATGATATACAACATTTAATCTACTTTTTACGAGCAGCTCATTTCTTGTCCGGCCAAGAGAACGACAACGACAAACCCAATAAAGACGTCTTGAGATTCCTCTAATGTTCTTTGTCCGTTCGAACTTCTTATGGGTCCGAGCCTGGGAAACGGCCAAAACGAAAGGGTGGCGGGTGGAAATTTTAAGGTTACGATTTTTCCTGTCCTTTTTTCTTCAATTTCGATTCCAGTACCCTGAAGCCGAATTACCGAGAGCCCGCCCGTGTTGAGCCAACATCCGAATGGGTTCTCCAGTCAAGTTGAGCTGTAAAAGTCATAAATCACCGTCGAAAAGTTGGGCACATTCTGGTATGGAACACTCTGGTGTTGTGCTTTGGGATTCCTTCGGAATGTTCTTCGGTTTTGTTGTGCGGTGTTGTTGTTGGGATTCTTGAGAAAATAATGTTGGTTTCAGGAGTTACGATTTACTTCCGTGTGACAACTGTTGGAGAGCGCTCTTTGAAGGGGGGGTCTTCGACTATTGCAACATGTAATATGTGGTCGCAATTTTGTCAACTGAATTGCGCTGTTTATTGAGTTTCATAGCTATAAATATCCTGTGGTTATGGGATCTAACCGTTGCCTAGTTCTCATCTTATAGCATATTAGTTTCAATATAAGTAAAGTTAACATATGACTTTGAGTTTGGTTTAGTTGTTAAGAAGAATAAGTTCTATGAATTGTGAAACAACTAGATTATGACATTTATCCAAGGAGGTTTATATATTTTTAGAATAGTCTGTTTAGCCTGTTTTCTATTTCTCATAAAGCTATGATTATTTAGTATCATTTAGTATCCGAGCACTTATTTTCAGCGATAGCTACGTTACTAGAGCTCGGATATGCAAAACTTTAGCAGCGTTGTGTTGGTTATGAAAAGGACTATCTTGCCTTATTTTTAAGGTTAACGTGTGTTTGAGATATTTACGATTCAAAAAGACATGATTAAAATAATTTTGCACAATCGCCTCGGAAATTCTTCATTGTCGACTTGGAAACTCATTAACTGTTGAATTTTTCTGAATTTTTTTGGCTCAAATGATTAGAATAAGAAGCCACTCTAGGATGCTCACGAAGTTCAAACCAAGCATTGGAGCCTTGATCTCAACTATGATAATAAGTCTATGGATATTTGGGATAACTGAATGCAGACGCCTTAACTATGCAGTAAATCCGTTTCCGGCAGGCAAAAAGTGCTGCCTGACTAGCAGACACCAAGTTAATAACTAATAGTGAGCAGTTCCATAGATCGCAAAAAGAGCAACCGGTTTCGAATCGAATCGAAAATCGAATTTAAGACGTCAAATTTTTCGAGATGCCGACTCATGAAAAAGTTCCAACTAGATTCCAATTGGGTTTTCCAGGTAAATATCATGATTTTGCAAAGGTTTTGCTTCTGTGGTAAAAATAGCAGATCAATACATGACTGGAAAAAGTGTGCAAAGATAAAAAAGAGATTTCATGATGAATTGAGAGTGTTTTTTGTAAACAACGATAATTTTTTTTACAATTACAATTTTTACAATTAATATCATTTTAACAAGTTCATTCCCTTCATAGAAAGTTTTTCGATCAAATGAATAGTTTTTAAAATACACACTTTTGAAACTGCCCGGATTCTAAACGATCATAGCTTTAGTTATCCATCTTATACATAAATAACTTTGTTTTTTTTCTAAGTAGGGGAATTGTTCCTAAATGCGCATATTGGGTAATATGATAAATCAACATATTTCATCAGTCTAATTTGAGGGTAATCCGCTTTTGATACATGGTATGAAAAAATTTGATTGTTATATAAAGTAAGCAAAAAATTTTTTTTAAATTGGAACAAACTTTTTAACAGTTTGTTAAAATATATTGAACTTCAATACTCGTGCGTACAAAATCTGTAAACAAAAATGTTCATGGTTTTTCTTTCTTATAGGGGAACATGCCCTATTATGCGCCACCTAAGCGAATCGTTGATTTTCCATGTATTCCACGTACAAATTGTGTTAAAAATGGGTGTAATCGTTGAAGAAAAGTGTTTTCTACACATTCCTACGATTTTTCATTACTCAAATTGCTTTAGTTTCTTCAAAAACATGATTTTTTAAAACCATATTCAAAGCCACAGAACAAAACTGTATTGCGAATACGCGCCGCTGTGTATTCAATACGCGCCTAGCAGCCGAACACACCCGAGAGCAGCCGAAGACCGAAAACACACCAATACTTACAGACACTTTGGCTGAAAAGAAAATCAAAATGGACTAATAGAAATTTAACAAAAAATGAAAAATAGATTTTTTGGGCTGAATTAACGCTCAAAATATGGCTTTAGACTTTTTGTTCATTTTCAATGAAAATTGGCCTTTTTGAAAAATTAATGCAATTTTCAGCCTACTACGATTGGCGCGTTATAAAGAGCGCATGGGCCGTGATAGAACATACCCATGAAAAGCATACCTTAGCGAGTTCAGTATGATTTTTTAGCATAAAATCATAATCTAGATTCTCCTCTATCGATGTGTCAGAAAATTTTGTCTTATCCGTTTTTCTCTGCTTGGTGACACCTTATTAAAAGTGTTTTAAAATTTAGATCGAAATGAAGAAAAACCTTAATTGTGAAATTATCACGATACAGGGGCATTTTAAGGAAAAATTCATACTTGCCATGACAATCACAGCATTTAAAACAAATTGGTAATATTTTGCAGGCTTAAAATGTTTCAGATTCTTCAAAACAAGAGTGGCGCGTATTAGCCACATGGGGCGTTATATGAACTTTTCCCCTACATTTGCAAATCAGAAATTCTCCAAATAGAAAATTTTAGCAAAGTTATAAATCATAAGATATTGGAACCAGAGAAGGATTTTGAATGCCCATATCAGGCAGGTTAAATGCCTCCATCAAGAAAAAATTCTTTACTTTTTCATTGAAACATTTAATCCATGCATTAATTTCAATCTAACAGTGAAAATATAAGATTTTAATACTGATCTGATAAAAATTTGATATAAACAAAAAATTACCATGAAATATGGCCATATGGCATCCCTGACTACTTTTTATGTACAAAAGCTAGTGATATCTAAAATTACACCTAAATTTCAGCTTTGACGTATGCTTTAGTTATTTATCTACCATTTTCAATTAAAATATTCGAAAAAATGGCAACAGGAACTGAAATATAGCTAAAAATATAAATATGCGCATTTAGCCCATCTGGTTTCGGACATCGACTATTTCGACTACTTTTTTAATAAGAACATTTTATAAAACACTGTAAGAGATTTTAACAGAAAAACTGTTCTAGCGTATATAAAACAGATATTCGGTCATCAGCGTATACTTTTCAGACTCGTATCTATTGTAATATGGTAGAAAATGAGTATTCTCCGTAATACGCACATTTAGCCCGCCTCTCCCCTACGAAATAACTTGACGAACTTTACTCTTCTAATTAAACCTATCTGTGACAACATTTCTCCAATATTGGACCATCAAAATTTATAAAAAACTTTCTTGATGACTGTATCTTTTTTCTTTCGATGAATTTTTTAGGAGATTATATTCATATTTTGGAAAAAAAAAATACAAAGGGAGAGTGGGATATTATAGACCACCTTTTTAATTCGCTCCATAAGATCGTCATTAAAAAAGAGACAATCAAACGTATAATTTTCTACATTCCTAACGTATCACTAAGCAATTTTATTCATTTTTGTAGAAGTTAATTTTCTAAAGCTCCAACTGTTTTAAAAAAAAAAGTATTTTTTTTTTTGGATTTTGGAAAACAGTGGGAAATTTCGGGGTATCAAATCCGAAATGACCAAATGACATGCAAAGTTTATGAGTTGACCAAAAACTGTAACTACATTATTCATTGGGTTGTTTTCAAGTAATTTTGGGTGAGGAATTAAATAGAAGAGTTGTGCATGTTCGAAACGCTCCAAAAACCTGGATCTTGAATAAATTCCTTTTACAGGATTTATGTTCGTTTCTATCGTATTGAATAAAATTGTCAGAATTTTTCTCATAACTTTTCATTTGGAATAAAAGAAAAGATAAAAGATCTGGAAAAAAATATTTTAAGTTATCAATGTGTACTAAAATGTCAAAATACAGGTGGCCCAGGATTTGCAAATTGGTTGCGTTCGAGTGTATTATTGATATTTCATGAAAAATTATTTTTCATTGTTAAAGAGCAAAACAAAGCAAAGACTATCAGCCATGGCCAAAGGAACGAGGGGGATTTTGGGGGTTTTACCCCCATCTCCATCATGGGGGCTAAAAACTGCCAAGCGAAATGTTTTTCTACAAATTCATAATTTAAATTTCCTAATCAATTTTCTAAGAATGACTAAAATGATTCAAGGGACTCGGGGCTAAAGCGAGGTCATTTCTCAGGTACTAAATTTTACTACAGTTGTTCAAATTAAAAAATCTCACATGATGAAATCCATTGGGATTTTGTCCAAATTTTATCACTTTATTCGCATAATCAATCAAGAATTTCAATTGAATCTTTATAATTCTGAATTTTGAAAACAATTATTCAAGTGTTTTTCTGTACAATTCTTATAGAATAAATTTCAAATTTGCCTGAATGTTGCCCGGATTTTGGGGAAAACTTTGGAAATAGTCTCGGGTTTTCCCCGGTTGGGATAAAATCCTGACTTTAATCTCGGTTATTGTAATTCAAACTTAAACTTTATATTTGGATTTGAAATTTATACATTTAACTCATTTTCAGAATTGGAATGAATTAAGTTTCATAATGGTGAATCAGTTTCATCCATCGTCATCTTATATATAAAATTGGAGGCGTTTTCTTTGTAACACCATCACATATAAACGGTCGGTCGGAATGAAGTGAAATTTGATATCCGAGGGTTTTTTGGGTCGGAGATGGTTTGTATAATATTTTCATGAATCTCATGGAAGGGGGGTCCCCATACAAAATCAACATTACATGGGACACAACCCGTACAATTTTGTTACGATTTTAACAAAAAACGATTCACGAGCACGATGCTGTTGAAGACGTGTAGATGAAATAAAACGTTTATTATGATTTATTTATTTAAAGGTAAAACGAAGTTTACCGGGTCAGCTAGTTCCTCTATATTTTTCAATTTATATTTAAGAAAAAAGCATGCTCGGTCTACAAAAAAAAAAAAAAATTGGGAAAATGAAGTTATGACTGTTTTACCCTCAATTCCCCTACATTTTTCAAATAGTTTAGAAAACGCATGTTCGGACTTGAAAATGTTGTACCAAATTAGACTTATCTTACTTTTTGGGAGAAATTTAATGAAGTCTGTTTGAGTCACCGCATGCTTCGAAAAATGGAGTTATGGCTGTTTTTACCCTCAATTACCCTACATTTTTACCCTGGCACGTATCTTGTGTATTTTTTTCGAAGAAATCCAACGAAGTCCATTTGAGCCATCGCAGGGATTGGAAATTGTAGTAATGGCTGTTTAACTCTCAATTTCCCAACATTTCTCCAATAGTTCAGAAAAAGTATGATCGGTCTTAAAATTTTTAAATCAAATGAGAAGTATCTTGTGTAATTTTTTTTGAGGAATCCAACAAAGCTTGTTTGAGCTTCCACAAGCATTTTTTTTAAGTTTATAGACGCATTTAGCCTAAAAAAGTAGGTCTTTCGCGTCTTTACTTTATTATTATGCATGCAGAAAAAATCCAAAATATGAGCGCTAGTAATCAAAGAAGGGAGCGAAGTTGGCCTTGCTCGAGTGCGGTCGCATTTTTTTCCGCGGTCGTGTTTTACTTCGTGATTTATTTAAATTTATATTTCCCTTACCATTTTTCAATATCTAAGTAAAACAGCGGTAAAATCTTTTATGTATATCGTTAATTCAAAGATATTAAGTTGGTTATAAATTTGAAACCTTAAGTGGAGTGAAATAAATGCTTCTCGTAACGGTTTGTGAAGTTGTTGAAAGTGGCCGAATCAAAGTGGCTGGTACTACGCTATCCGGACCGGTCCAGGACCATTCTTAGAAGACACCCAGAAACTCTTGACTGATTCGGAACAATAAGATAAGTACCTGTTTTTATTTGGTGAATGAATTTATTCAAGATGTGTCAGAAATTCGATTTCCACGACCGAGGAATTTTGATTTTTTTTTTCCAGCAGGTGGTCGTAACATCCATCGATTGCTTTGATCTTAAAAATGCTCAATGCAGAAATCCGAAATACATAGTTAAGCATTTTAGAGTTTAAACTTATCATAATTTCACACCATTTTTTTAAAGATAACAATTTTCATTTTAATTTCTTTTGTGAGGGCTGCGTGCGCTTGAGTGTGCTCACTGTATTGATTGCTGTTATTGTTAGTAAATCAATGCGTTACTGAACGACAGTCATCTAGCAACGCTTATAAAATAAGCATTCAAGTAGCTTCATAAACTATGCATTGAAATATATTTAAATAATTTTGATAAGATATGTGTGAACAGTTCAAACTCAAATGTAATATTCTATATTCTAAATATTATTGCGGTGAGTATAATGTTTGGTAAGTATTTAAGCAGCATTTAAGGAATCAATATTCCATATACACTTTCCCAAATAACATAAATTTATATTTAGGTCTTTCCATATTCAAAATATTATATGAAGCGTTTGGTAGGGATCTCCACGCTTCATTCCGCCCCTGTATCCTGTATCTTTCGCGGTTTTCATCACATGGTTGGCCTGGCCGTAGTAATATCTGCAATGCATAGGAATATGTAACAGGTAATACGTTGAAAAGAAAAATGATAGACGCAAGTCTCTCATTTTCCAGGATGCCTACATGTTTTGGCCATGTTGATGTAAGAAGAAGAAGAAGAAGAAGAAGAAAATATGAGCGCTAGTAATCAAAGCAGCTTTGCCTACTAGCGACACGTCGCATACGTCGCGACGTTGAAATTAATAACGACGCATAGCGAGTTTCCCTGGAAACTTGAAGCATGCGATTGATGACCTAGGGAAAATGTACAGTAAATAACGTAAACAATGTTCGAGTACTACATTGAAATCGCCTACTCGACTGAAAAAAGAATAACAAACCTGCGAATGACAGGAATCTCGCTAGTAAAAAAGCGTCGCTAGTACTTCTGTCGCCATTCGGTTTGGTGCTATACACATAATATTTAAAACGAACATAAACGAAACACATACAAACGCCTTAACTATCTTAGCCTACTATAAATATTTACAAACATTTAAACATATCGATGTCTTTTAAAAACTGGATTATTTTGTTTTCTTGTTGTTTTTCGTGCTTCAGGATGATGTCAACTGTATTACCAAGTTTGAAAAATTTTCTCTTTTGAATTAGCATGGTACACTCTAAGAGGATATGGTTAACTGTTAGTTGAGTTGTACAATAAGAACAGATAGGAGGGACAAAAAAGGGAGTTAGAGCAACTTAGACCAAGCCCACCGGGCGTTGCTATCTCGGTCGGTATTTTAGATGGTTTGATTGGTTGCCTTTTTATCGACTTACTGATTTTCGCACCCATTGTAGCCATCCAGGTGGGTATTTTTGTTTGTTTATTTTCTGATAGCAATGACCGGTTGTGTTGCTACCGGGTTGCTACATAAACGCATCCAGTAACAACCTACTGCTCGAATGCTATTTTTCGAATCAAGTTAGCGACTGTTGGTGCGATGATGGGTTGATAGATATGTTGCTGAATGTACTCGATTCGAGGTTTAGCAACCATTGGTGGGCTTGGTCTTACTATCTTCTAACTACTTACTTACTACCTAGATATTCAGAGTTTCCCACGTTTCCCCTTGGCCCACGATACTCCACTCTCCCTTTCAAATTTTTTATGAACTTAAAAAAAAAGTCGATTATGGCTGTCGTTTATCACATTCAATACGCATTTATCATGGCTACTCTTAACCAAAGATATCAGATTCTTTTTGACCATGAATTGTCAATTGGCGAACGGTTCATTTTTATTTTTTCAACATTTTAGACGCCATCCGTTGAAAATCTTCTTTGAACGTAGGTAAAATAATCAAACCAATCCCAACTAAGCTGCCTCCAACTTTTGCCACTGACCTTGTGCCGTACCCACCTGTAAGTA
Source organism: Uranotaenia lowii (assembly GCF_029784155.1). Lineage (NCBI taxonomy): Eukaryota > Metazoa > Arthropoda > Insecta > Diptera > Culicidae > Uranotaenia > Uranotaenia lowii. The sequence continues at coordinate 96,213,649 of NC_073692.1, read as the reverse complement.
GTGTATTAGAAACGTCTTGAGTCTTTTCTTCCAAGCCCATCTTTTCCAATCGACCCATTCATCCGCCAAAGTGCAATAATTCTGTTGCAGTTGTGTTTTGGTTCGTGGGAGGCAATGATGGATCGCCATTGACTTTCAAATCAGGTACTTCTATGCTACGTACAGTATAAAGCTTAGTTCTTTTAGAAATGGGACAGTTACGAATGCCTGTATCTAAAAAACCATTCGTTTAAACGAAATACTTTCTTTGAAGAAAAATAAGGTAATGTTATGATCTTTTATGGAAAAATTTGAAAAAAAATATTTACCGTTTTTGGTTAAAGAAATTTCTACTTTATTCTTGGTATCTCCCATTGGCCGGCGCACACTTTTTTCAGTCATGGTATTGATCAGTTTCTCCAACTTATACTTCGTAAAATCTATATTTCAGGTGGCTTCACCCTCCTTCTTCAATTTTTGATACTTTTTGGTCCAATACTTCTCTGGAAACTGGAAACTGAAAGCATTTTAGTGGATACAGTTGTTCCGAAATGAACAAATTTGATTATTTTTGACCACATTTTTGTACGTTTTTTTTCCGGTACCGGTTTTACAGCTTAAGCGCTTTGGAACTATCAAAAAATATATGTTTGAGGTTGGATTTCAATGAGTCATCACTAGGCAACACTATCAGCTTATCGGAGAAAATTGTTTTGGACATTTCAGCGATCTACCCTTAGTTTTTCGTTTATTAAAAATTAAAAATGCTGGTATGAGACTTGACTTCCTTGATGACCCTTAACCGTTGTTGCCGATCATGTGCTTCACTCCAATGCTTGATTTGAACTTTGTGGACATTATTTACAGTGTTTGCATACTTATCCACCACAAAAACTCAGTAATTCTTTGAATAATCAACGGTTTTTTCAGCTATCAATTTGATAATGACGTATTTTAAAGGAAACTGTGCAAAATAATTTTTTTCTTTTTCTCTTGCATCGTACATATCTCAAAAACGCGTAAAGTTTAAATTTTGAAAAAAATAGGTCGAATAGTATTTTTTACAGGCAACAAAATGCTGTCAAAGTTTTTAATATCCAATAACTAGTTAACGAGCTATTAGCAAATGAAAATGTCCCATTTCTAAAAGAACTAAGCTTTAGTCAGTGATTTAGATGATACGGATGCGTCTTTGAAGCATCAGGTAGCTTACCATCAGAAATGAATCTTGAACGTAGGCCTATTAGCAAATGGGTGGGTTTTGTTTGTTCATGGAAGTGCTTCGTCTCTCAAGACAACATTAGGCGTTAGATTTTAGATGAATTGAAATGATTCTATGGTTCAATGAAAATAATTCTGCTGAGAACTGCGTGGGAGCTACAATTGTCTTGATTCAAGATGCTCTAGAAGTGCAAGGTTATCGTCTTGTGATCGTTCTCTCAGCGTAGGAATAATTTTTTAAAGGTAGCTAAAATTGAATTTCGTTTTCGCCCGTCAAGAGCGTATTTTATCGTTAGCCTCATTTTGCAATAACATAATTCAATGAAAAAGTCAACACATTTGCACTCCACCCAGCTTCTTGTTTGAATTTCCGCAAAACGAAAGAAAACAGTGTTCAATTTATGCTGCTTGCAGCACTATTTTAAAATTGCATGGCAGCTGCAGAACCAACAACAGAGGAAAAAATATAGCGGAAATCCTTCGAAAGCAGCGCGGATTTTATTAACCACTTTTGATTTATGTCCCTGATTGGTATTTAGGACTTTCCACTGTTGAGCTTTCGAAAAAAAAAGAATTTTTCTCACTCGTTTCTGTTTCTCTGCCATTCCCTTGCATTAACTATAAATCCAGCGGAGTGAAAGGAAAACATTGTTACACTGAGCTGAAGAGGATTATTTCGAAAGTGTTCCCTCCACTATATAGGAACTGCCATCAGACTGGCTCCCCGGATGTTCCGGATGGGACGGAGAAAATCTGTGATGGGGAATTTTCTGCACCTCTCCGAGGAGGGAGAGATAATATTTATCGAGCCAACAACGAGCTCCAGGATGGCAGATTTACGAAGTGGAACTCCTTTAAATTTTTCACCCTGTCATCGAAGGCAGCATAAAAAAAATGCGAAAGAAACGAACGGATTAACACCGGGACGATGGATTTGAGCGCATAAATTGGGAGCTATTGAGATTTCGATGGAATTTGCTTCCCTAAATAGGATTTAATTTCGTTGAAATGTGCACCCGAAACTTACCTTGTTATCATTTTGGAACTAAACATCTACGGTGAAATGGTGATCTGGAAGTGAAAGAAAGAAAATAATGTTTATTTATAGCTCATCTATCAGTAAATAACCTGTAAGTTATGCAACAGGTACAACATTTCGTTAGGAGGATAGAATTCAAGCATAAGTTAAAAACATTATGAACTACAAGATTCCATAAAGGTAATTTAAAGATTCCATAAAGGTAATTTAAAGTTCGATTTTTTCATGATAAGGTACCAATTTCTAAAATTAATTTGATATTTCAAACTAAACGGAGTCAAAACACAATCATGCATAACTGCTCATGAATTGCTTTTACTAATGTGATCTTTTAAAACAAAAATCCGATTTCTATTTCATCCCTATTTTATAATTTTGTCGTATTAATTGTTTGTTTTTATTTAAGGGGAAGTGTTCCCAAATGCGCATGTTGGGTAACATGCAAATTTGATCGTTGCAAATTGACTTTTTGCTCCCATGTGTTTTTCCGATGGCTTTTGGGTCACCTGGCATCAGTGTAAAATTTGAGATATTAAATCATCCTGAGAACTCAAATAAGCTTGAAATGAACTTTATTTTAAATTAATGGGTTTGCCTATTTTTTTGTGACATGAAAATAAGCAAAGTATGTCATGAAAAAGATAATAACCATTTTTAAATAAAAAAAAATTGAACAATTACAAATTATTAAAAAATGGCAGGTTTTGCTGGCTTGAGGTTTCACTTTTCTCAAGAAATTCATTGGCTATGCAAAGCCATTTCATCAAATTCACTGGCTAGGCAAAGCCATTTTTTGCGATTTTTTATTTTCATTCTACGATTGAACAGCATAAAAATGAGCGTAGAGTGCCCCAAATGATCTAACTTTTGAAAAAAATATGCACCGCAGGCTAAAATTAATCCTAGCCCTACTACAAGATCTTTTGCCAAATTTGGGCCAGATCGGACCACTGAAATCGGCCAAGGAGAACCATAGTTATTGATGAAAAACTGGTTTTTCATGTTTCTGTCGGAAAAAATTTCTCAAATTCTCATACAAACTTCAGGTTCGTTGAGCGACCCCTTCAATTGTTCTGGTCCAAATTTTCATGAAATCTAATACTAGGCCTAGGATAAATTTATTATTATGCAGAGCATAACACTTCATAGGATCAAATTACCCATACAAATTTGGGACAGTCTAAATTGAGCAGTCAAAAACGCTAAAATTAAAAAAAATATTTTTAAAAAATTATTTTGCATAACATCTAAAATCTCTCAGTGGTAAAATATAGGCTTTAGGTAGGGTTATTGTATATCACAATGCTAGTAAGGAAAACTTTATAAAATCCCAAAGAGTAAGGAAAATTTTATAAAATAAAAAAATAAACTGAACAATTAAAAGTCATTGAAATAGTACCAATTTGTTAGAAGTGAAAGGTATGGATGAGCACCGTTTTACCCAAGCTTGCCAGGTTTTTCAAAGAAAAAAAAAACAAAAAACCTGGTTCGACCCGGTTGCCCAGATATCGAAGACAAATACATGGATTTATCAAAAATATAGGCATAACCTTAACCACAACCGCATTTCTGAACATAATATATTATTTTTTGAGCTTGTTCCATCAAAATGCATGTACAAGCATTTTTTTAAATGTAAAGTTTGAATTAAACACAGCTGATGTGACTAAATAAAAATAATTTTCAAATTTGCCCGGATATTGCTCGGGGTTTGTATTGGAAACTAGACTGAGTCGATTTGGGGTTATTTTTGAATTTCTCAAACCCTGGGGTCTTAAAAGCTTCGTTTTGGTCCAAAACTCATCCCTGCTGATGGTTTTTGTGCCAATTTATAAATTCCTTCGAGGAAATTTTCCGATGAACAACTTTGTCGAATATCATAACCTCGTATCTTTTTAGACAAAAAAGTTATTAGCTGTTTAACAGGTATTTGTCTTTTTGGATTGATAAATCATGAATTCAATTGACACCACTCCTTGTGCCCCACGAAGTATAGCATGAAAAGTGGTCTTGCAATACTTCGCTAGGCACCCAGCAGTGGTGTCAATTGAATTTCTTGTTTATCAATGCCAGAACACATACACCTGTTAAAGATCAAATAACTTTTTTGTCTAAGAAGATACGAAGTTATGACATTCGACAAAGTTGTTCAGCGGAAAATTTCCTGTAAGAAATTTATAAATTGGTACAAAAACCATCAGAAGGCTCGGTTCCACAGAAGAAACAAAAATGATGTTGATTTTTCAGTACAAAATATTCAATTTTCCCCTACAAACCTAAAAGTTCAAATTTACTCATGTAAACGTTACTTAAAAATTCTGCAAAAAATCATGGATGAGTTTTGGACCAAAACGAAGCTTTTAAGACCCCAGGGTTTGAGAAATTCAAAAATGACCCCAAATCGACTCAGTCTATTGGAAACTTTAAATTCAATTGCCCGGATTTTGTGGGGTTTTTGGGTAAAAATGCCCGGAGTCTCCCAGCCCGAAAACGCTGAGAAAAAAATCATAAAAGCTTAGGGCTGACGTATATGATAATTATTATTGTTATTTTTTTAAATGTTTTCAAATAATTAAAAGGGGAAAGTCATGGACAGAATATTCCTATCTGGATTATTTGAAGAAATAGTAGTATTTGATGTTATCCTGAAAAACCACACAAATCACGATAAAATACTTGAAATCAAAAAGAGATTTCAGGCACGTATATTACCTTTGAACCAACAATATGTTAGACAGCAAAAAATATTTCCTGTAAAATTACGCAAATGTCTTGTAACAAAAAAGAGCAGGACATTTACCGTAATTTTACAGATGGAAAACATGATTACGTGACATTCAATTTTTAGTGTACAACTTTTTTACAGGACATTTGCTGTAATAATAAATGAATCTTCGTTAACTTTCAAGGAAAACAATTTAAAATTACAGGTTTTGTTAAATACAGGAAATTTATTTTAAATATTGCTGTTTTCAGTGACACGTAATTATCAAAAAAATTTCTGTGTAGATTTGTGCGCTACGAAGCATTTGAGTATACAGAACAGACCCCGTTCGATTTTAGTAACATTCGATTTTGACAACATCCGTGCAAAACCATTCGTTTATGGCAATTTCAAAAGAATCAAAAATAATGTAGCACAAATACAAAAAATTAGCATGTAATCTTTTTATTAGGGTCAATTATATAAGTTTTGAACAGTAAAAAAATAGTTTTTTTTCTATTGTTTACTGCTTAAAACAAATATTATTCAGCAGAATTAAAGAATTTTATGCTTATATTATGTTTAACATTAATTTTGATTAGTTTTAAATAAAAATCAAAAAATTAAAAAGTGACAAAAAAAACCGTTTGATTTTGGCAACATTCGATTTTGGCATCAATTCACGGGAGTGTTGCCGAAATCGAACGGGATCTGTGTTGCTTTTGCACTCTTTGCTAACTGTTCGAGGATTTATTGCATACTCAAAGGCGCTTATTGCGCTCACTATATATTACGAAAGTTTGAAAGTTATAAGACATGGAAACTGTACTCCATAAACAAACAAGTTCATATTTCTGATTAAATAGCTCTCATAAAAAGAGTACATTACTAAAAATTTCACAAAATGAAGAGCACGCCCATTTCTTGATCGAAAAAGAGTGCATGTACGCTTAAGATAGTACGTACTTATGGTATCCCTAGTTTATTTGAAATATAATTTGTAATCCAAAAATATATATTTTAGAAGTTTCAGTGCACTCTGGCGATATTTGAATGAAAAATTTTGCCAATGAATCGCTTTCAAAGTTTTTATTGCTATTGGTAGGTAAAAATGTATAAATTTGAAATTTGTATTCATAGCTTGCACCTGTCTAATGCGCACACATCCGATTGACAAAATTACTGATAGATAAACATAACTTAGAAGAATTGTTTGAAAGTAATCCGCTTTGAGCACATGGCATACAAATTTCATTGTTTAACAGAGGCAAAATAAAATTAAAAACTTGAATGAGATTTCTAACAATTTTGGTAAAATAAATTGAACTTTGATAACATTGCGTATAGATTTTGTAAATAATAATATCAATGGTTTTTTGCCCAATTTTATCCGGGTTTGCCCGGATATTTAAAATAAAATTAAGGAGCAGTCCGGTTCGGCCCGGTGTGTCTGGATTTCATTGAAATTTTTTCGGTTCTTTCCCGGATATATTCATGACTGATTTCCACCTATGATTTTTTGTTCAACCATGCACAAATTTAAAAAAATTGAAACAAATTATGTTTCTAACTATAGGCATATTCATTTTAAGTACTTTCGTGTTAATAGTTTTCGTATTGAATCGTTACTTTAGATAATTGGCCTTTAACCTAAAAGGTGAGCCAAATTAGCTTTCATAGATGGTTAAATTTTTAAATTTGTTTAAGAGTGGTAGATCAAACTTAGTTTGCTTAGCTTTTTTTTGAGGAGAGCCTTCCATTTCTTATAAAAACTTATTCTGTACTTAAATTAAACAAGCCCTAACTATTTTGCAAGTTCAAAGATTCCAACCTTTGATGAAAATAAATCAAATTAAAAAAAGTTAGAGAAAAAAATCATCAGATTATCGGATCCCTTTTGCTTGGCGCAAAATTGAACCAAATTAAAGATTTTAGTTTGAAATTTGGCTTTAAAAAAACTTCAATATTAACACATTGCGGACTAAATACAAGATATCTCGTTTTTTCGTTAACTGCTAGGTAGATACCTACTCCATAAAAAAGTATAATTCAAATGTTATTAATCTAGAAATGAAACCTCATTCTACAAATTTAACACTTACCGTTACTCAAAAATATTGAATTAGCAAAATTTTGTGTATTGGTTTCTGAAATAGAAAATGCCGAATTATGGTGTCTTTAATGTATGTATTAAAAATGTTAAACGATACACCAAGAAAATATAGATTTTTTGCTGATTTTTAGGTGAAGCTGATCTTCAAATACATGTTTCTTTAACAGGAAATATTTTTCATAAAGAATCAATTCCATAGTGAAAACCTTGTGGATGATTTGTTAAACCAAAATTTGGGGTTTTCGTATAAAACAAAAATTCTACTTTTTTTTGTGTTTTTCAGCTAAATTGTGTTTACAAACTTAATTTGATTAAAAATTTGAAATCTGGAAATTGAATTGACAAGCAATCACGATCTTTTGAATTTTCCAACAATTTATGGTGGTTGTAAAATTCATTTTGAAACTAAATCTTTTTCTGAATTTTGAATCAGCATTCTGAATCTGAATAATGAACCTGATTTTAAAAATGGCGCTTTGAATCTGTATCCGAATTTCTAAACGATTTAAGAATTTATTAGGTCAAGTTTAAAAGCCCTCGTTCATGAATCTATTATTTCAATTGCATATCTAATTTCACTATTTAAACTATTTATTTGAATTGTAAATCTGAATTAAAATATGAATTTCATATTTTCTGAATCTTTCAATTTGGGTTCACCATTTCGAAGCTTTAAATGTTTGAATTTTGTAGAAAAATTAAGATTAAGAACATCGAATTTGAATATAAACCAAATTTGTTTTGCATATTCGGAAAACTATTATGAAAATATTGAAAATGCATTTGATATCGAAAAACATATAACAAATTCGATATGAAATGCTAAACAAAATTTGAACCGAAATTTTGTGGCAGCTTTTCATTTCAAATTTCTTTTGATTATTCGAACTGAAAATCAGGAATCCTGAACCGGATACAGAATCCGAATGTGAGAGGACTTTTTTTTTGCTTTGTTTATGTATGGGCATAGTGTTTTTCATTGTTATTTAGTGATAAATTTTTTAAATTTAAAAAATAAGGAAATTTTTCAAAAGTAAGGCCGTATTTAGCAAACGGATAGGAACCCTTTCAGATAGTAAACTTTGAAGAAAAAATTAAAACAGTAATAGAGGAATGGCCTGGAGGAATATGCGAAGATAAAATTTCATTTGTATTCTGTAGCTCAAACTATTCAGCAGTTATGTTAGTTTTTGCACCTAAATGTAATATTAGTTTTTTTTCGATCATAAATGTTTTTAAAAGAAAAAGTTTAAAAGCAAGGTAAAATTGATAAACCAGCATTTTAAATATTATGAAGGTGTTTTGTACCCTTTATTATAAAAAAACCGTTAAAACCGTCAAAATATAGACTGATCAATGTTACCCCAAAGCATCAAATTCAAAATAGAGACGAAATCGATTTTTTTATATAATTTTAAGTGCTCTAATAAATTTCTGTTACCATGTTGTACGTTTATTGGAGTCCCGTAGAGTAAAGTGGGGCAAGAGTACGCAGGCGGAAAGAGTACGCACTAGGCTTTTGCAGTATACGACAACACTGAAACTAGCAACACTGTACCGGTTTGACAGGTCATCGAGTCAGCTGATCATACGTGTTTTTGTTTGTCGTTTGGTTCGCGCACGTCGGAGAAATGAGTTAAGTTCTAGTTTTTCAAATTTTTATGTAATTTTATGCGTATTTGGAAACATTATTACGCTTCGTGGAAATTCGCTAATCAAATCTGCATTCGTGACAAAGGACACATAATTTATATAGATTAAATCTGTGGAACACTCATGCCAGGATAAGATCGGTATATTTAGCACTTTTAGCTTTTTTCACAAATGGTCGTAGGGGGCAAGAGTACGCAGGATTGGTGGGGCAAGAGTACGCTTTGGTTTCCTTCGTCTTTTTGATAGCATTTGGAAAGCTTACCCAAAGAATAATCATGTTTTCAATAATCAGGACGTACAAAAGGAAAACCAGCAGGAAGATTTTCTCTCTGGAGATGCTGGAAAACGCCAGGCAGCGGTTGAAGGACGGAGAATCGGAGCGCCGGATTGCTGAAAGCCTATTGCCGAAACAGCAGGTCGAACCGAAGCGTTATGAAGCTCCCGATCCACTGCCTTCAACTTCAGGGCGAGTGGAATCCATTGATTATGAAGAACCACTGAATCTTTCGAAACGATCATATGTGACTCCTGCAGAGATTCTACCACTTCCGAAGCGTAAGGACCCTCAACAAAGACGGAAGAAAGGCCAAAAGTCTGAAATCATCACGAGCACTCCCGTTAAGCAAAAATTGGAACCCAATCTCCAACAGAAAAAGGCAAAACCACCGGCGCAACGCAAACTTGCAACTGAGACAGAAACTGCAAAAGGAACCAAAACGAAAATGAAGGAAAAGCCTCCTAAAGGCGCTGAGGCTCCAAAAGGAGCAAAGAGACTCCGAAAGGCAAAGCCTGCTTAAAGCTCTTTTACTCCTGTTTGTTTTTTTTCTTCGATTTGATTCTATAAGAGAATCCCTATGATTTTCAGTTTTTAACCCGTGGAATATGAATTCACTGTTCTATTTTACTTATTGTTTGTGAAATAAAGGTTTTGTTTTGTTTAATAAACGATTATAATGATTCAAGACCTCACTTACACCGGACCAGAATGAAATACAATGAGCTTATTTTAAGCGTACTCTTGCCCCACCTCATGCGTACTCTTGCCCCACTGGTGGGGTAAGAGTACGCTTTGATAGTTTTTGAAAAATATGATTTTTTAACAATGTTTACAAACGTTATCAAAACTTTTTGCGTCATACAATCTAGGTAAAGAGCCTTACTTTAATTTGGTTTAATTACTATGATCGCTACTTTTTTCTTTGAAGAGATACAATAAGTACACAACTAAGTGCGTACTCTTGCCCCACTTTACTCTACTGGTTTTGAAAATATGAAACATGCCACAGTCCCTTTGACAGAATAATAATCGATAAATAATGAAAAATGTGATCAATATTACCCCGGATTACGGTATTAAATCATAGAATGCAGAGGACCATTTCTGAGATATTCACTTTTACTTTACGTTTTTTGTTACCCTAAGCACAACTACTCTGAAATGTTAAGATTTATATTGAAATTATTTTAAAAAAAATCAAATACGACTCTTCAATTAGTTCAAGAATTTGAAATCTGCACAGTAATTCCATTCGTTGTTTAAATAAGGCTCAGTGAATTTCTGAAATCCCTCGTTGTATGTTTTCCGTGGTTCTTAATGTGATAAAAATATCAGAAAAAATTTAAAATTTAGCCTTTTTTCATTGGTGTTTTGTTTTTAAAGATTAAATAATTTATCAGCCCAGTTTTAGAAATTCTACAAAAAAACAATGGTTTTCAAGGAGAAAATTGATGATGGTTCATATTTTCTTGTATTTCCATTCATGGCATATGACATTGGAAACCAAAAACCTTTTTCTACTTTAAATGAATCTTTCAAAGTTTACCTGACATAGTGAAATTTCATTATTTCAACAGGGATGGTCATGATCTTTATTCCAAAACGTCATATTTTATGACCATTTTTTTTCGGATCAATTTGCAGACACCAACAATATTATAATAATTTTTTGCTTTCATAAATAGAAAGTTAACATATTGATGACTCCAAGTGGTATAATTTATGAAAATCGGTTCAGTAGTTTTGAAGATACAACCAGAAGAGTAATCCGAGTCACCATGCCCCTCACCAGCTAATTGACCTTTTTTACGGTAAAGGAAGGTTAATATCAGTGGATATTTTTGCAATTTTTCCAACTTTTAAACTAAATATAGATGTGTTCAATTTGTGATGACCAATTGTCTTCGAAATTATTTGTTTGTTTTAATTAAAAGTTTTTGTTAATTGAATATTACGAACATAAATTATTTAAATCTGGCCAGCTGTTCACCGAAAAACAACCGGTACAACGAAATTCCCCCCAAAAATTAAGATCAATTCCAATTAGCAACCGCAGCGTACATGTATGAGGTACATAAATCTTCGCTCCGAGGCTTAATTATCCTAGATACATGGCGGGTGCATTGTCGCGTTATTGTATCAGCTCGAATAATAATAATTGAATAATTTACGCAACTCATTGATGATTGCAGTTGTTTTTCGCGGCGACTCGGCTCTCGTGTAGGTTAAGGTTGCCAGAATTTTTACAACACGTATCCGGGCCGGACGAATTCGGGCAGTTTTATATTTGAACCTTTCAAAACCCGGGCACTTGATTTCAAAATAGTAGATTAAAAATTTGGGACAAATATCCGGGCCAATTTAGTAAAAATCAAGAAGTTACTCAACAAAAATCAAGGTAAAAAAATCGAAAAAAAAAGTTTTCATCAAAATTCATTGACAGATTTTCAATCGGCTTCCAAAAAACCTTTCATGATTATTCTAATGAAATTTGCTTAGAAAAAATTCGTTTTGGAGTCATAAATAAAATAAAAATTTAAATAATAAACACCACTTGTTTTTTATACAGTACCGTTCATAATTGTATAGAAATTGCAAGCACGCGCACTGTCACTTCTACTTTCAACTTCCATAACTTTTTACTCTGATGATATTTTTTAATCAAACTTTTTGCGTTAGACAGATCCACTATCACATTATTATATCACAAAATTTGTGCTTTCTTGAGTTTGTGTGGCCAGAGAAACAGTAATTCTACGAAAATCGGACTTTTTGGACTTTTCTCATTCAAACTGCAATATCTCTGAAACTACGCTACATTTTTCATTGAAATTTTACAGAGTGATTGTTGAAATATTAAGCTAGCATGTCTGAAGTTTTTGAAAAGTTCTATTGATGAGATCAAAAGTTACGCGAGGTGCAATATTTCAGGCATAGATCTAGAAATGCGATTTCTATAGAATTTTGGACGAATGTTTCCATAGGAAAATCATAGTCTCTGTTTAACAACCAGTAAATCTATTTCAACCAAAAAATCAAAGCAGTATCGCGAGATTCTGATTTCAAAACACAAATGGATCATTTTTTCCATTTTTTCTTTTCTTCATTGCTTTTGCCAGACATTTTTTGTCTGGTTGGTGGAGGAAACGAATGTGTTCTCATGAATCGTCCAAAATTCTATAGAAATCGCATTTCTAGGTTCATGCCTAAAATATTGCACTTCGCGAAACTTTTGATCTCATCGATAAAACTTTTTGAAAACTTCAGACATGCTAGTTTTATATTACAACAATCACTGTGTAACATTTCAATAAAAAATTTAGCGTAGTTTCAGAGATATTGCAGTTTGAATGAAAAAAGTCCAAATAGTCCGATTTTCGTAGAATTAGTGTTCTCAGGCCACACAAATTCCAGAAAGCTCAAATTTTGTGATATTACAGTGTGATAATTGATCTACCTCATGCAGAAAAAAATGTTCGAAAAACATCATCAGAGTACAAAGTTATGGAAGTTCAAAGTCAAAGTGACAGTGCGCGTGCTTCCAATTTCTATACAATTATGAACGGTACTGTAGTTTGATTATATAAAGTTTGAAATAAAGTGAATAAATCCGGACAAAATACGGGCTTTTTTCCAATGAAATCCAGGCAACCGGGTCGGGCTGAACTTTTTCCTAATTTGGTTTTAAATATCTAGGCATTAAACCTGGCAATCTGGTAACCTTTGTGAAGGTAGGCACCGGGATGGCCACACTCTGGGAACATATTTTTTTCTTCAGAGTTTTCCCTCGGTAATGAATTTCATGGCTCATTTTTCGAGGTGTGTTCATTAAAACGGGTCCAGTGTCAGGTTCGAATTGGCACATGTTGTTGTTTTCCGATCATGAAATTACACCTAATTTCAATAATTTTTAATTGAAAATGTTGTCAAGATAAATATGATTGTCGGCAAATTAAGAAAAAAAGGCAAAGTCAAGTAGATATGAAAATAATTAGGTCAGGTCAGTTGGTCATGCAAATATTCCGATTTTTATTAAACAATGGAATAATTTCCTAAATTATTCTGTTTATTAAGAAAAAATTTGGTCCCTTATAAACGACACTGGTTTGAAATTGGCTGCAAGCAGCGCTTAAATCAATGAAAATGAATCATACCGGATGTAGCATTTTCCCAAGGCTCCACTTAACCACATCGTACACATACAGCCCAATGCCATCATAAACGGGTTTTCAAGTTTATTTATTCAGGAAAAATCCACCGAAACCAAAACGTTGATGGATCATAAAATAAATAGTACAACGACCGAGAACCGAGGTTCGGGGGCAGCTTTAATCCCACCCCCATCACCGAAAATGACCCTCAATGGGCTGGCAGCAGCATGCATTTACACCAGACAAAGAGGCCGATCCTCATCGTTGTCAGTTGTTGTTCTGTGAATGGGTTTCACGATTAACAGCCCGGGCTGCCTGAATGACTACAACAACAGCGAAACACGTCCTTACGCTCTTTTATCAGTTTTTGAGTGTATGTGGGTGTGTCCTTAGCCTTAGTCATAACTGATTTTTTTTTCTTTTGCTCTTGTTTTGTGTATCCCCGGAAAAAATCGGTCCGAGAATAATCGTAAAATTACATGCTCCGGATAGCTCGTGGATGAACAACCCAATAAACGATAGGATAAATGAAAAACCAAAATAAAAAAAATGGAAATCGCGATTGGGTGTGAGTAAAGCATGAAAGGATTTTTGCTCCTATCCTGATTCGCGGAAGCAAGCAAGTGGATGCTATCGATGGCGACGGAAATAATCAAAAATTGAACCCTGAATGTGATCCGCTATTATTCACTCGGGCAGTAAATGGGGTTTCTTTATGGCGTTTCAATGCTGATAAGGGTAATGGGAAGGATTCATCAATGGGTGACTGATTTTTGACACTGGCAGAGCTGGCAGTGATTTAATTATTTTTGTCGGATTTTATGCTTCTTCAGAGATGTATTTACTCAGTTCATGAGCTGAAAAAGTCGACCATGTCGTCGAGAATTCGAACCTTCATGAATACTCTTGAAGGTTTATTTTAATTTTTTCTTATTGATATTGAATCAAATGTTTTTTTTTTTTTGGAAAACTCTAGTAAGTAGTACAGATAGACACATGCAGAGTAAGCTGAGACCTGTATTAAGAACACGGAATGTAAAGCTTAGTTCATTTAGAAATGAGACAGTAACGAATGCGTGTACATATCTCGAAAGCCATTTGTTTGATTGAAAATCTTTCCGTGAAGACATGCCCGGATTAAGAGGAGGGGGGTTCAATTGCCCCAAGAAAAAAGTTAAAATTTACTTCACAATACTTCTAAGTTCTAATAAGTTCTAGAATTCTAGGAAAGGAAATCGAAACTAGAAAATCGGAATTAAAACAAACGTAGGATATAAAAGCTGAGGGAAAGGAGGGGGGGGGGGGGGGGGGCATTTAATGATAACTCGAATCATGGCCGTAGGAACGGGGGGATTTCGGGGGTTGAACCATGGGGGAGATGGGGGTCAGAAAATTTCAAGCAAAATGTACTTCTCTTAACTTAAAAATTTGAATTTCCTAATCAAATTTTGATAAACGAGTATAGTCAATCAAAGATAACAATGTCGACTCAGAACTAAGGCAAAGACCTCGAAATCTTATCCCAGGTTCACAGTTCTACTACACTTTTTTTTTCAAATTTATAATTTGATGATAAATATTTAAGCACTGTACTCGAAAAACGCTATCAAAAATTATCCACAAAATAAGTTGGTGCATGAATTTTGGGTGCAGTTAAAAGTCGTGATTGTCTGGATTTTTGCTGAATGTCTTCACTTTTTTTGCTGAATCTAAGAAAAAATCAAATTGGATAATAATAATTATTTATTTTGTGTATAAAACAATTTTTTGAGCCAAATTGTTCCAAATAAACTGGCTGATGTGTTTCTTCGATGAAAAAAAAACACTTTTCGATTATTACCTTCTTGATTTCAATTGAAGGATTTCCAAATTTGCCTGGATATTACCAAGATTTTGGGTTGTAAACTTTGAAATTAAATGTCCGGATTTTGCATGGTTTTTAGATAGATAGCCCGGATTTGCCTTGCCCGGATAAGTGGGAGAAATATCTGGTGAGCTTCGGTTTAGATCATTTCCGATGAACTGGTTTCAATTTAAAAAAAATAAAAATCTAAATTTGTTGCCTGTGATTGGATTGTGGAACCTGTTTATTATTCTTGATTTTCAGTTCGGTTCATCATAGAGACAAAATCCTTATTCGATTCTTGGTTTTGAATTTAAAACTTAAAATAGTATCATTTTTTATGATTGAAACTCATAAAAGGAAGATATTAAAAATAATAATCCATAGGTAGGTGGTATGAAAAAAAAAATCTAGCAATGGCTTTTGCTAAACTAAATCGAGCAGTCAAGCAGTCGCTTAGACCAATTGCTTCAGTTGATATGAATAAAGCTTTTTTTGACAGCAGTCAGGAGCTTTTACTTTTAGGACAAGCTAGTTTGGTATGAATAAAGCCCATATCTGAAGCAATCGCTCGACAAATCTCCTGGTAATTGCTTCGTCATGAATTTTTAATATAAGCAATATTACACTTCAATACAATTCAAAAAGACATTTCCAACATGATTAAAGAAAAGTGGAAGTAAAAACCCTACTTTTTTCATATTCCTGTCGTTATATGAAATGATTCGTTTAAGATGAAACTACGCAAATCAATTAGTAATTATTCCAAATTAAAAAAATCCTGATATAGTGGAAGAAGTAGTAATAGGCTCGAAGTTGGAAGAAAATTGTAATAATTTAGAACATAATTGAGATATCTCATATTCATATGATTTTTTTTATAATGATAAAAAAATATCTAAATTAAGATGCGCGCTTATTGCCTTTTTTATACGTCGGATAATCCCGATCCGAATACGTGTGGAAGAGCTTATGATAAATGTTAAAGGCCATTTTTTGTTGACAATATGTATTCATTTTTCTTTAAACATCTACATACGAGCACGCATTTACCAAAAAATTTCCGGTCGTTCTTACACCCACCACCCGCACCGTCGACTTCATGGCTTTTTTTGCCGTAGGGGAGCTGGGGGCATAATGGCCACCTTAAGGAAAACGGTTATTTAACCATAGAAAATAGCTATAATATGGAGGTTACATTATTGTTTCGTGTTCAGACACTCGAAAAGCCTATTCCCTAACGGGCTGAAACGTGAAAAACTAGATGAAAACGTTAAAAAATGCATTTTAAAAAATTTTGCCAAAAGCTGAAAACCAGCCACTGTGGAGGCATAATGAGAACCCCCCCTGAGGCAGTATGAGCACCATTAATCAGAGCAAGATGTGCGTTTTTGCCGGGGAATCTAGCAGCGAATTCAATTCGATGAAGTCAGGTGAGTCGTAGATTCATCAAACAAAGCAATAACAAAATAATCTAGGTCTGTTTGTAGAATACAAACAATTCACGCACGCTCATACATTAAGTGCTTTGTTCGGAGGATGATGCTACTAGCCGTATAATGTAACAATAAAAAAATCGATCATGAATTGTGAATGGAAAAAAATCACCTCGAACAGAAATCTAACTCTAGTCATTTGATTACCTCTCCGACACCTTACCAATAGGCTAAATTGTCGGATGAAAACTAGTCAAGGTGTGGCGCTATAAATCAATTTTAATTCGCTGCTAGATTCTACGGCAGAAAATGCTCATTATGCCTCGATAATATGGTGCTCTATATGCCCCTAGTCAACAAATTTAAGTAAAAACGTGTTTTAAAATTGATAAAAGTGAAAAATCAAAAAATTTTTGATGGTAAAAATTGAGAAACAATGTGCACATCATGTTGCAGTGCGTACATTATAGATCAAGGTTATTTGAAGATCATAAGAGCTTATTTCGTGGTGCTCAAAAATTATAATATTTTCGTAACTTGAGATCCAAGCTAGTTTTTTTTAAATATCTCTGTGAAGATGATAGGGAGATTCCTTTTTTTGTGAAAAATTAATACTATAGGAAGTACGAAACAAATCCTCATGAAAATTTATTTAAGAAAATACGCACTTTCGTAGAAAAGCGTAGTTCTCATTATGCCTCGGGTGCTCGTTATGCCCTCATCTCCCTTACTTTTCAATTTTCTGATCGTCTTCTTTCATTTTACTTTAGAAAACCTCAGATTCTGCTGGTTGGATAGCTCTATTTTTTTTAAGTAAAAGCTATGCTCTAAGACTTTAGAACACATCCGCTAAGCAAATGTTTATTCATACCAAACTAAGCAAATGCTTTGGGCTTTTGCTTTGCTTGATTTCGAGCTAAGTAAAAGCTACCGAAGCAATTGCTAAACCTTATTCTTACCACTACATATTTAAGATTTGGATTTGAAACTTAAAAAAAGAGTTCCAGAATGATGATTCAGAATTAAAGTATCAGAGTTTCATCCTTCGCTTTTTCATTCAGATTCGCCAATTGAATTTAGAATAAATAATTGAAAAAAGAATTCATACAGAAAGTCATTGATTAAAAATTTAAATATAAGATTTCTGGTTAAAGATTCTGCTTTCTGTCTTTTATGATTTTTAATTTTTGGAAATTTTTGTTTGGAATTAAGATTCAGAAATCGATTTAAAATTTGGAATTTAGAATTTTTATATAGGTTTAAAATAAAAAATTCATATTGGAAATAAAAATTCAACACTGTCTAAAGCAAAACGAAAAAAAAAACAGGTGAAAATCACTTTTTTTGAAAAACGATCTGAACTCACTTTCAAGATTGCGTTCTTTCAATATTCTTAATTCGAAAAATTTAAATATTGAAATAAATTATTAATCAAAATTTTTGGTTGATACTTGAACTTAATCTTCAGGTTCAGGAAAATTCAGCTGGAAATATATTTTGTTGGTTTGATGTTAAATATTATAGTTATATGTTTAGTAAACACGTCAAAAACAAAGATTTAAACTTAAATCTGAATGTATCGAGTTTTCAAGAATTGAAAATTAATCTGGATTGAACCCCATACTAGTTTTTCTTTCAAATGAAGCCTTCAAGATCTCTCATTTATTTTTTAAAGCCTAAAACAAACTGAACACTTTTAGGACTTATTTTCAAAATTTATGATCTGAAATAAATAAGTTTTTCTATAAAAGAACTAAAACTCGTATAATGAGAAACTCTTAAAATCACATTTGTTTACTATTCTTTATGTATGCAGTTTTCAAGCAATAATGTTTTAGGAAAAAATTGTCATCAATCTTCCGTGAGGCAGTTCTTTTTACGTTCCTGCCTCAAACAGATACACTCCCTGGGGCCCCTTAAGTTAAAAAGCAGCTCAGAATTTTAACAGCTTTCATGTAGGCTGAGCAAAATGTTATCAAAACCTGAAAAAAACTAGTCATTTTTTTCCAATTTTCTACCCAAAATCTGGACAAATCAAAGCATAATGTAGTGGTTATTTAAAAAATATATAAAAATAAAGAAGGAAATTTATCATCAAACTCATATTAGCAGAAGGCAAATCGCTCTTCAACCATAAAAAAAAAACAATTAATATAAAGTAAGCTCAACATAATTGAATCCCATTTGGATTTTTTTTGTTTTTTTGTGAATAAATCTAGCAAAATTTGAACTCGTTTTTCCATATATCTTTTTAACCGGACCAGGCCATAATTGTCCTCTTTTGTTTGAAACCTCGAGCAAGTCCGAATAAATCCAAGGAATGTGGAATGTGGAATTTTTTTTTAATATTTTGGGAGTACCACGCAAAAAATTTAGATTTTTCCAACATTTAATTAAAAAAAGTTACGGATTTTATGGCAGGAAAAAAATAAATATCTTTTTCATAGCTTTGTCGAAATTTGAACAGATTAAACTAATTATCAGTTTTTGAAATTCAAATTGAATTTATTAAAATTGGTTTAACCGAAGATTGAGGTATCTACCTCTATTTAAAAATTATCCTCTATTGAAACATTATTATTTTTCAATTGACCATTATTATTTTTATCAGAAAAGCATTCTCATTGTTGAATTACTAATTTCATTAAGTGATCCTCAAAAACATAAATATTTCAATGTTATCAAGCGAATATTTTTTGCAGATGTTGGAGTTGAGATTTTTAAGTCTTGAGTTGTTTCTTCAGTAACGTGAATTTTATTGGATTTGAAGTCTTTATTTGAAGCACTAATCTCATTTGAAATTCTACTCTATTTTTTTATGATCATCGGTCCTTATTATTAATATTACATTTTCATTAATTTTCTATGTTTTCATATTCAACTTTTTCATATTAAGAAAAACAATTTGATAATTGCTTGTTAAAAAGGTTATATTTGATATTTTTTCGTTTCAACAGAATTTTAATATCTTGTTTATTTCATTTTATAGGAATTCAATATTTGTTCTGATTAGGATCATATTCTTAATTTTTAATTATACTCCTAATGGGTTTTTAAAAAAATTCGAATCAACATTTTGACTATCAATTATAATTTTTGACATCTCTTCTTTAGCTCTAGTTGTAACTTGAAATTGAACTGGATTCTTCTCTTTTTTAAATTTTTGTTTCAAAGTTTGAAATTCCAATGTTACTTCCCAATTGTCATAACAGAATTGTGAAATCTGTTGAAGCATTTACCGAGCGATTTATGATGAAATCAAAAGCATTTTAATGTCTATCTTAAATCCAAATAAAATCCAGCGGTTGAATACTATAACATTTTTGGTTGTGGCAAGCAAATTAAAACATTTAATTGCTGTTTTTTTTGTAGAAAAAAAACAATGATTTGCCGAGACTCTGCTCCAGTGGACACATCAAAACCACAATTTAAAAAAAAAACTCTGGTTTTCGCTGTTTTTAAAAGCTTTTGTATGTATATTTCGCAACCTACGATCTTAACTAACCAATTATACTTTAAGTTAATTCTTATTATGGTTTTGCTTTGCTTTTGTCAGATTTTGCTAGCAGACATTCCATTAAAAACCGGTTTTAGAGGCACGAAAATAATCAAACTTAGTTAATATCGAAACAGCCGAATCCACCAAATTGCCCTCAGTTTCTTTCAAAAGAAAAGTATTGGACCAAAAAGTAGCGGAAATTGAAGGAAGAGGATGCAGCCATCCAAAAAAAAACAGATTTGAAGAAGTAAAAGTGGGAAAGACTGATCGATAACATGACTGAAAAATGTGTGCGTCGGCCAAGACTAAGGACTAAATTAGAAAGTTTTTTTTAAAGAATAACCATACCAACTTTATTTCCTTCCTGAGAGATGAATCTCTCAGGATGAAAAAATCCCAGAAAAAAAATTTCCTTCATAAAAAGTATTTCGATCAAACGGATGGTTTTTAAGAAACACGCATTCGAGCTGTCTCATTTCTAAATGATTAGAACAACTGTCAGGGTAAGGACTGGGATAAGGCTTAATATTTGGATCAGCAACAGAACAAGAATCCAGATCAGGTTTGAAATCAGAATCAGAATCAAGAAGGAAAATATATCTTCAAAACATGAGAAAGTTCAAGAACAGGTCACGGAAGCAGGACCATTCTTAGGATCAAGACCCAGGTCAGAATCAATTTAAGAATTTGGAAACGGATTAGGGTAAGTACTAGGATCATGCTTAAAATCGGGAAATGGATAGGGAAGAATGGGAATACTTGATCCTTCATTATTTTCATCATTTCTTCTTGAAAACAAAGTTTGTAGATCCCCGTCTTTTACCCTTTTTTTGACAGCGTCTGATTTCAAGTTTCTGTGCTGTAAAAGTTACACGAAGATAAACTAGAAGCGTTTTCGTGGGACTAAAAAAATTATGATAAATAATTTGTGATTTGAAAGTTAAAGAAGACTTGATGCTTCATTAAAGAAGACTTGATCCTTTTATCAGGGGGCCCTATATTTTCGCAAAAATCATGCAAAATCTTAAGATAATAGTTCAAATTTTTATTTCACAGTTTATAAGTGGCAGACAAAAAGAATTCTCAAAGTGAGTCTACTTCTACTCTATATTCATTGCATACTGAAAGGCGCAACTTTCTAACTCTTTAATAAAAAAAAACTTTTTTGAGTCATTTTTATTAGAATTGGATAAATATTGGTCATTGGAATGGTATTGATAGTTTCGAGATTATCGACTTTCTGGGACTTTGTCGGTTTCCCGAAAAATACGTACTACGAAGTCAGGCATTTTTTGTCAAATGACATAAAAATTAAAATTTCGATTTTCTGGATTTCCATTGGAAACCCCCTTTGGGAATTTATTTTAAATTTTAAGGTCGATTTTTAACCAACCTTTTTTTCTCGAGTTAACACCAGATTTTGAGGTTTTGTGCATTTTTAAATCAAGGCACCAAAATTAAAATTTAGATTTTTCCGATTTTCTTTGGTCCCTTCTTAGGCGATCTCCCATATATCCATTGTCACCCTACCGGACACTCTTAAGCTGCTTTGGTAAAAGTCTATAAAGATTGGTTTGAATTGGCTCCGCTGTGATCTTCGGTTTAATATTTCTGAGGAGAGTGAAACTCCAAAACACGGCTAACCAAAAATTTGAAAAAAAAAGTTTGGGCTAGCAGGCAAGAAATGTATTCATATTTTTTCAAGTGACCTATGAACATTTTTGATTTTATATAAGAAATAAAATAAAGTGGTTGTTGGATTAATCAGAAGTCGATATCGATGAGTTGGGAACGAGAGGAATTAAAAAAAAATTAAACAATCAACTCTTGTGACAGAACAAAATTTCTGAAATGAATTGATTGAACAGATTTCATGCTTAATTTCACCTCTCACAGGCACAAAATATTCCATCAACCGTTTTTGAAGCCCTCGTCATGTTAGGTTAAGTTCGAAGTGACCACAAACACCACTCGCTTCACAGATCGGTCAGAGTGGTAGTTAATTGATTTATGGAATATTCACACCAAGTAATTTAATTTTAATATCCAACCACCAGCAGCACCAGAGGAAGGAAATTCATTCGACGTAGTCACGTGGTAATGGATATGTGTATGCACATTAAGCCAACGTCATATCCATATCCATTCAGTTGGAGGGGGCCTCGTCGTTGTTCCACCATAATTGACAGTTGGCGCGAGTGATAATGATCGAGTAATGGCCACCCTCAGTTGTGTGGTTGTGGCAGGTTGTCACCTTTCGGTTGACTATGGAGAACAATGGCCAATTTTCTAGGGAAAATGTTGGTAACCGAAACTTATTGGAATTCGTGGTTCGATTTTGACTTCCCTTAGGTCAAGTTCAATCGGTGTTTGAGAGTGGTACGAATTATGCACAAAATTTGCGGTTCATGTTGTTTTGACTTCTGATGACTTAGTCATCAATAAATTTAAAAATTTTAAATAATATTTAGATAGCTTTAAACTTATAAATGAGTTTCTTAGCTCATGCAGAAAAACTTGTTCCAAAATTTAAATGAACGCATTAATTCCACATATAAGGCCTTTGGAGTCAAAGAGTTACTAAGAGCCAAATTCTTCAACATTGAGCAGACGTTTTTCCATATCTCAATCTTTAACTAGTGCAAATTTCAGTATTTATTCCATTCTAAACAAAAATTGAACGGAAATTATTAGGAAAACGTGCAAAGCGAAAACTTTTCAGGAAACTTTCTCGAAAAAAGCATAAAAAGCATTTTCCGTTTGTTCGTTTGTTCGTTTGTTCGTTTGTTCGTTTGTTCGTTTGTTCGTTTGTTCGTTTGTTCGTTTGTTCGTTTGTTCGTTTGTTCGTTTGTTCGTTTGTTCGTTTGTTCGTTTGTTCGTTTGTTCGTTTGTTCGTTTGTTCGTTTGTTCGTTTGTTCGTTTGTTCGTTTGTTCGTTTGTTCGTTTGTTCGTTTGTTCGTTTGTTCGTTTGTTCGTTTGTTCGTTTGTTCGTTTGTTCGTTTGTTCGTTTGTTCGTTTGTTCGTTTGTTCGTTTGTTCGTTTGTTCGTTTGTTCGTTTGTTCGTTTGTTCGTTTGTTCGTTTGTTCGTTTGTTCGTTTGTTCGTTTGTTCGTTTGTTCGTTTGTTCGTTTGTTCGTTTGTTCGTTTGTTCGTTTGTTCGTTTGTTCGTTTGTTCGTTTGTTCGTTTGTTCGTTTGTTCGTTTGTTCGTTTGTTCGTTTGTTCGTTTGTTCGTTTGTTCGTTTGTTCGTTTGTTCGTTTGTTCGTTTGTTCGTTTGTTCGTTTGTTCGTTTGTTCGTTTGTTCGTTTGTTCGTTTGTTCGTTTGTTCGTTTGTTCGTTTGTTCGTTTGTTCGTTTGTTCGTTTGTTCGTTTGTTCGTTTGTTCGTTTGTTCGTTTGTTCGTTTGTTCGTTTGTTCGTTTGTTCGTTTGTTCGTTTGTTCGTTTGTTCGTTTGTTCGTTTGTTCGTTTGTTCGTTTGTTTGTTTGTTCGTTTGTTCGTTTGTTCGTTTGTTCGTTTGTTCGTTTGTTCGTTTGTTCGTTTGTTCGTTTGTTCGTTTGTTCGTTTGTTCGTTTGTTCGTTTGTTCGTTTGTTCGTTTGTTCGTTTGTTCGTTTGTTCGTTTGTTCGTTTGTTCGTTTGTTCGTTTGTTCGTTTGTTCGTTTGTTCGTTTGTTCGTTTGTTCGTTTGTTCGTTTGTTCGTTTGTTCGTTTGTTCGTTTGTTCGTTTGTTCGTTTGTTCGTTTGTTCGTTTGTTCGTTTGTTCGTTTGTTCGTTTGTTCGTTTGTTCGTTTGTTCGTTTGTTCGTTTGTTCGTTTGTTCGTTTGTTCGTTTGTTCGTTTGTTCGTTTGTTCGTTTGTTCGTTTGTTCGTTTGTTCGTTTGTTCGTTTGTTCGTTTGTTCGTTTGTTTCGTTTGCTCGTTTGTGTATTTGTCTTCTATAAGCTCAGCCAAAGGGGTTGTCCATATTGGCTATTCGGATTGAGATAAAAATTAGCACATAGGAATTATTAAATACCAACACTTGGTTCTAATTGTCTAATTGTTGGTCACAGGCAAGGTTGCTGAAATCACATAAAAATCGGTAATTTGACAGAATTGTGAACAAATTTTCATCACAGAATCTGGGTCACAGAACCAGGCTTCTGAAAAGTACTGGCGAACGACAGTATTCTTGCGAATGTCGCACATGCACCTCGATGAAAGCTTCCCGAATATTTCTTCCCCGACAGTTTTAAAAGGAGCGGTCGGGCGATGTACAGCGATGGCTTGTTTTACCTCAAGCGAGAGTTTGTTCGTGGGTATGAAAGTTTTTTAAGCTTCGTGACAGTTTTGGGAAAATCTTCGTGACAGTTTGCAATGCGTTGAATTTCGCATGACAGTACTACTCACACCGTCCGACTGTAGCCGAGATTCGCTGAGTTGATTTCGAACGAACTTTTTTTCCTTTTGCTTGAAGCTACTGCGGGTGGTGATCACCCCAATCACCCTCCCCTCCCCTTCTCGCCTAACCTGCACCGGCACCACACATCGCGTTACGCCTCGGTCGTATGCTGTTGCTCGGTGTGAATATATGGCTCGTTCGATCTATTCGATCCGAGCAGCAGCGCATACGATCGGGCATGGGTACGGTATGGGCATGACAGTCACCCATGACAGTCCTGCAAAATCTGTCACGCCCTGCAGCCGACAGTTAGGATGAAATTATTTTCGAAACAGGAGGATGGGGGGATGAAAACCGAACTGTCGGTTGGGTTCGCTACAGCTGTTCAGATACAGCCTGGATTCTCGCACGTGTGCGATGTAGCCGAAGCATTACGATTCGTTACCGACGGTACAGCAGCGAACCGAGTGGTAAGGAAAACCGAGACAGTTTGTTTGGCAAGAAAAAAGCTGTCATAGCAAAGCTGTACTTTTCGGAAGCCTGCACAGAACACAGAATTTTTGAATATTCACCGATTAAACAGAATTTTTGAATTTTGAATGGGTTTCCAAAATAATTATTATTTTTGACAGTATAAAATTTTGATTTCTTACTTTGAATTGAGAAAAAATGATGGGATTGGTAATGTTAATTGATTTTTTCCAACTAAAATGTAAAAAAGTCCCAATCCATCATAAATTTTCAATGAAATTTAAGGAATTAGCATCACAGAAAACAATCAGAGATTTTTTGGGATGATACTTTGTACATGGAAATTTCGAGAGACGAATAATTTTTAGCAGCTTTCAAGTTTTGGATTAAGGGCGGTAAAAAGAGTGGTCCATATTAATTTTTCACTGTTTTTTTTACGATATTGACGTTATTTTGCATTGGATTGGTTTACAAATTTGCACACGGGAGTTTTGAGGGAAGCACTATTGCTTTCAGGAGTCAAATTTTGGATCAGGGGTCGGAAAAAGGGGTCGTGCATATTATTTGTTCACTGTTTTTGCGATAATTGTCTTGAGAATGCATCGGATTGCTATGAAAATTTACACAGCACACAGGAGTTTTACAGCACAGGTAGCTGAATGTAATTTAATTCTGATGTGAAATTCCAAATCAAGTGTGAAATTCCAAAAATACGCAATAAGAAAAGAAATTTATTGCTTAAACCAAATTCCTACACATGACCATCACAAAAACTCGGAAAATAATAATCTTCACGGGTTTGATCTAAAATAATCAGAATCAAAGTTACAAATCATTTTTAATACCGACAGATTATTAATAAATAGTTGAAAATGATAATGCCTATTCTGAATTATATATTTTTAGTCAACAATTTCGAAATACAAAAAAGAATACGGATTTCAATTTCGAATTAAAACAAAATTTAAAGCATTGGATATAAGAATATGTGCTAAGAAATAAATTACATAAAATAAAACATCAGTGTTCAAATAAAGTTGAATCTCAATTCTTAAATCAAAATCAGATCAGGTCAGAATTAAACCATGATAAAAAATTAATAACCAAAATGATGAAAATTGTTCAGTATTAATCTTATTAAAAATATTTCTTTACTTTATTTTCAATTGAAGGGTTGATTGAAGAAATTTTCTGTTTTATCTAAATTTTGAAATAATATTCACTTACGACTTGAAATGTAAATTTACTATAAGGAAAACTAACCATTTTAAATCTGAGAGAACTTTTTAAAAACATATAGATAGTGATGGAATTATATTTAAAAAAAAATAAATTTTTAAATTTTATTTCATGAGTGCTAATGACCAAAGTCAGAGATATTTTTTGATATCAAAATTCTTCAAGTTATCAAAATGAAAGGCTACAAAAGTTTTTTTTTTCATTAAGTTATTATCGATTTCATAGAGATGGATTAAAACAATGGAAGTAATTGAAACGTTTATAAAGCTTCAAGCGACGTCAATGTTGAAAAAATTCAAGTTCATAGTTGTCGCCGTCAAATAAAATATTAGGTCCTAGATATGGAAAGGAAGAATGATAGAAACTAGTTTTTCTTATTAAGAAAAGATCCGAAAAGATGTTTTCAAAACACAAAAATGTAGAGTTAAAAAACGAAGGCAAACCAATAAAAAAAAATTAAAAAATGATTTAAGTTTGACTTTAATCTCCTTATCCATTTGAAAATCAGAAAAAAATGAAAATAAAATTTATCGGTCTTATCGGTAAAAGTTTTGTTGTTCACGTTAGAACATTTCAATATGAAAATTCGTTATTAATATCTGTTCATTGCTTGAAACTTTCTATTCGCTTAAAATGTTCATAATCTTAAAATGTTCTAACTGAATGAATATAATTTTCACCGCTAAAGTCGATAAAAAAAATTCACAGCCATTACAAACGGTGATTGATTTCATTATAAATTGAAATATAATATGAGGATGAAACAAAAATTTTTTGGTGCCAATGTTTTGATGATTTTTTTGGTAGATTTTAGCGAATTAACTCAAATCTTTCGTCCGACATTGTCAATTATTTAAACTGTTTTTTAAACTCTTTTCAATTTTGGAATATTTTTTTTTTTATGTATGATCTAAAAAAGTGAAATTCTACAGTTTTTAAAAAGTTCGGAAGACAAGTGTTTCTAACATTACTGGAGAAAGTTTGTTAAAGGAAAAAAAATCACAACAAAAAAATTGGTAAAGTCTGCGAACCGATTTGATTTTTGCTTTCAAAAGTTTCTTAAATCATATTTAGCTTGATAATACCTAGGATTGCCAGATTACCCGGTTTTATCCGGGCTTGCTCGGATATTTTATTTAAAATTTGGGAACAGTTTGGCTCGGTCCAATTGCCCGAATTTGATTGAAACATGCCCGGATTTATTCACCCCGAATCGCCCGAATTGCCCGAATTTATTCACTTTATTTGGAAAATCAACAAAAAAAAACAACAAACGCACACAGGGGAAAACGATGTAAAAAGGTGATCAAAAATGTTTACGCAAAAACGGAGCGTTTTAAACCCATAGTGTTTTCGGGACATTTTACCTACATTTAAAGCACTTTAAAATGAGCTTTTGAAAAAAATGATTCAATCACCTTGTAGTGAGATAGAAAAATATTTTTTTTGTCATTTCCATTTAAGAGCAATTATGAATTTAGCAAGTTTTTAGATTGTAAAAATGTAGCAATTTTGTTGAAAACGTCAACAAAACAAAAATATTTTTTATTCAAAATTTTCAGTTTTTTAACTATATCTTTTCAGGCCGAGCTTATTCAAGCAAAGTATGTTTAAAAGTGTTTTGAGTCATTCAAAATCGAACAGTTTAGTTGAACACACTTTATAAAAATATTCAGACTAAAACGAGTTAGATTGGAAAAATTTAGAAAAAAAGCTATTTTCAAACACCTGTATCTTTCTAGTTCGAATGAATTCGGTTCATTTTTTAGTTGCATCAGAATCAAGTCGGTTTCACCGTTACAAAAACATAGAGTTTACAACGTTAAACTGTTTATTTTGTAGATATATGAATGGTTGAAGTTATCAATTTCTAGGGATTTTAAAGGACAATTTTTTTGCATGTAAAATTAGCTAACCGAAAAACAAACTCGTCTAATATATTGTATTTTAAGCGAAAAAATTGGTTGTGAGGTTCGTCAATGGAGGCTTAAAAACTAAATACGCAAGTGAGAGAATAATATGGCTAAAGTTGCAACAAAAAAAAAACGGTTGCAACATATCAGTTTAAATAAACTAGAAATTTGTCCTCTACAATCCCTGGAAATTGATAACTTCAACCATTTATATAGCTACAAAACTCTATGTAAACTCTATGTTTTTGTAACGGTGGAACCTACTTGATTCTGATGCAACCAAAAAATGAGCCGAACTTATCCGAACTAGAAAGATACAGGTGTTTGAAAACAGCTATTTTTTCTAAGTTTTTCCAATCTAACTCGTTTCAGTCTGAATATTTTTGTAAAATGAGTTCAACAAAACTGTTCGATTTTGAATGACTCAAAACTCTTTCAAACATACTTTGCTTGAATAAACTCGGCGTGAAAAGATATAGTTAAAAACTGAAAATTTTGAAAAAAAATATTTTTTAATTTTGAATCCTTCTCACTTTTATGGGTTAGCTTCTACCAAGTTGCCGTCTTCTGCAAAATTGCTACATTTTTTACAATCTAAAAACTTGCTAAATTTACAATTGCTCTAAAATGAAAATAACAAAAAATAACTTTCTATCTAACTGCTAGGTGAGAGAATCATTTATCTCAAAATCTCATTTTAAAGTGCTTCAAATGTAGGTAAAATGTCCACCTTTTTACATCGTTTTCCCCTGTGCGAAACGCCTCGAAAACGAAATTTTTTGAGCAAGTTTTATGAAAATAATCATGAAAGGTTTATTAGAAGCCTAAAATACGTTTTGAAATCTGTTAATGAGCTTTGAAGAAAAAAAAAATTAATTTGTTGTTGTTGTTTTCAGTTGAATAATTTCTGGGTTTTTAAATAATTAACCCGGATGTTGCCCGAATTTATGGTGGTCTCTTTTGAAATCAAATGCTCGGATTTTGCTAGGTTTTTATATGAAATTGCCCGGTTTCTCCAGCCCAGATACGTGCTGGAAAAATTCTAGCAACCTTAGTTATGCAAACCTCGTTCGTTTTTCACAACATTTGAATTTGGCAACATACGATTGGTTTTTTGAAGCGATATTACCATATAATTTTCGCTATAACTGAACCAATAAAGTTTGGAAAAACCTTATGAATACGTTTTCACGTTCTTAATCGTTGATAAAATACAACGACAAAAACAAAATGACAAAAAATCATTAACTACTCAAAAATGACATAAATGGTGAAAAATTCCTAAAATTTATAAAAATACAAAAAACGAGGTTGGAAATGAAAAAAAAAAACCAAAACAAAACATTCCATCAAACCATCAAAAACAATAAAAAAAAATGACTTAACCTTCCAAAGCCGTTCGCAAAATATCCGTTTCGGGGAAATTTGAGTTGTAGTTTGATTTCGTTCTCCTGCCTTTAAATGTTATCCGATTTTTATGAAATTATATTCATTGTGTAGGTTTTTTTTTTCTTATTACTCAACATTTCAAAATAAAGTCGAGATGTATTACCATGTTATCAGAAAATGGTTTAGAATGTAAAAATTTCGAAAAATCAATTTTATTTTTAAAAAACACATAACTTTCGACAGCCTTTCTGTATTTAAGTTTTTCATTAATCTTTGAAATTGTCAAGAATCCATCTATCCGACAATGTATAGATATGTTGGGGTCCAATGAAAGTTTTGACCGCTATCGCAGATCTTTCGGTAGAAAAAAATCTTATTTTAAAAAAACGACATCCAATATTGGCTTTGATTAGCTGTATTCCATTTCCCAATGAACCGATTTTCAAAACTCAAATTTTAATTTTTCGTCGTTAATTTGATCATTATTTTCATAGAACATACTTGGTCTTTCAAAATTCTCATTTCTTCAGAATATTGGTATTATGATAAGGAGGTTTGAAATGTGCGCTTGCGCTTGACCCGAACAGCTTTGGAGGGTTAAAATGGTCCAAAATTGAAAAAAAATTTTAATGATAAAAATAATAGATTATTTTTTGTACAAATAAATGAAAAAAATTGAGAAAAAACCGTTAGATTTTGGCAACGGGGTCTGTAATTCTTTACCAAATTCGTTGAAAATTTGTTATTTCAAATAATTGGGAAAAATAAGCAAAGCATATAGATACCATCTCTCCCGTTGATGTAAAAATTACTTGAAGTCTTAATGAAAGTTGGTGAAAACTATTATTTTAAAACTTTTTGAAATGTTTTAAAGTTTTGCCAGTAAAATGCAGAATTTTTTTAAATAAATTTTACTTATTTTAAAATTCGCTCTTATTTTTGTTAAACATCAGAAAAATGTGAATTTTGTGGCCATGTGTACAAGGTTGCCGAAAAAAAATTTTGTGTTTTGAGAGTAACATTTCTGTTACCCACACATTTCAGAAAAATTCTGTGTTTTGGAGAGTAACATTTCTGTTACCCCACATTTCATGTAATCCAACAATTATGTGATAGTTTTCAGTGATGCTATTTCCTTTAATTTCATTGAAAATTCAAGATAAATTAAGTATTGCTTATATTTAAGTTAGGAAAAATAAGTTCACATTACCAATCTTATCATACTTTTCTAATTCATAGCAAGAAATATGCATTTTAAACTGGCCAAAAAATTATAATTATGAAAATGCATTCTAAATTCAAAAATTCTGTGAAATCTGTGAATATTTAAAAATTCTGTGTTCTGTGACACAGATTCTGTGATGAATTCTGTAAAATTACATATTTTTTTGTGATTTTGGCAACCTTGTTTGATTAATATATCAGAATCCTTTCGAATATGAAGATGAAGAAAAACAACCACAATAAAAAATTCAGAATATTTCGTGTCTGCATAAAATTTGTAATGATAAAAACATTTATTTCACTATAAAAGTGATTGTTCTTCGAAATTATCGACGTTTTTCGGTGAGTTTTAATATTAATAAAACAGGTTTATCAAATTCACCGAAAAACGTCGATAATTTCGAAGAACCAAAAAATCGCGGTGATAAATACTGAACTCTATAAAAGTGATTAAAAATTAAGTTATAAATGAACTTGTTAAGATAAACTTCTTAATAATAACCATTTTGGAAGTCGAGGTAGGGTTTTTGTTGGTCAAGATTTGAGTTTCAATTCAAAGAGCTTGCAAAACATTGCTCATTGAAATTGCCAATTAAAAATAAGTTTCAATTCATGAATGTCATGTAGTGTCTATAGTGTCCATTTCCCGGCCATTTTAGCGTTCCCGGGAATCGGGAAATCTGACGATCCTTTTCCCGGGAATTCCCGGGATCCCGGGAAAATTTAAAATGAAGTTTTCAACATGGAGATCTTAATCCTCAACTGCGTGTGAATTCTTATCAATATGGTTTTATATAATTTAAAGTAGTACCTAGTTTTGCAAAATATTTCAAACTTTTCAATGCGTCAAAAAATCAATATGCAAACCAAAGACCCAAAAACAAATTACTTTAACTGTAAAACCGGTCTGATTCTAGCTGCAAAAATAGCTAGACTGTTATTCATTGAACATCGTAAATTTTCAGATAACTATCCATTTGTTTAACAATTTGTCATTTCTTTGCTGATGATTTTGCTACTGTAAACAGTATCCGAAACGGAGGTTATAAATGATGAGTGTTGCAAAATAGAAGATTCAAATTCTTTCCGTAGCATTTCATTATTGGTTTTATAGATTCATTGGCGTTTTTCACTATTACATTTTCGATAGGAAAAACATGTTTTTATCAAATTCCTTGTGTTAACCAAATTTAAGAAAAAAAATAAGACTAAGCCATCAAGGTCACTGATCACACTGACATGACACTTAGAACACAAATTCATCCATTTTCAGGCTATTTTTTTTGTCAAAGTTGGTAGGTTTGCAAAACCGACGAAAAAATTAACCTAATTAGCCCGATTTTATCGTAGAAATTTCCTTTTTTTGAAAGTTGGACGGCACTTTCTAACTAAGGCTATGATCATTTAGTATCCGGGCAGTTACAAACGCTTGTATTTTAAAAACTATTCATTTGATCGAAAAACTTTCTATGGAGGAAATGAAGGTTTTAATATGACATTTATTATAAAAATATAAAAAAAATTATCTATCAATGGTTTCAAGAAATAATCTTACTTTCTCATAAAATTTCTTTTTTATCTTTGCACACTTGTGTCAGTCATGTATTGATCAAATATTTTTACCACAGAAGCAAAACCTTTACTAAATCATGATATTTTACACAAACTCACCTGGAAAAAGCAATTGGAATCTGGTTGGAACCTATTCATGAGTAGGCATCTCGAAAAATTTGATCTCTTGAATCCGGTTTTAACATAAATTTCTTCGTCCATCAGAACACATCTGTCACATTGCGTAAAAACCGGTTGAACATATTGCAATCTAAGGAACTGTTCACTATTAGTTATTTACTTGGTGTCTACTAGTCAGACAACACTTTTTGACTGACAGAAATGGTTTTTTTGCATTATTTAAGGGGTCTGCATTCAGTTATCCCCAATAACCATAGACTTTTTACCGTATTTAAGAACAAGGGTTCCATTCCGATGCTTGATTTGAACTTCGTGTGGATTCTAGAGTGGTTCCTTATACTTCTTAACCACTCGGTCCAAAAAAGAATCAGAAAAAAATCAACAGTTTATGAGTTTTCAAGTCGACAATGAAGAATTTTCGAGGCGCAAAATGCGCAAAAGGCGCAAACTTGTGCAAAATTATTTTTACCATGACTTTTTGCATCATAAATATCTCAAACACACATTAAAATCAAAATCGGGCAAAAATAGGCAAGATAGTCCTTTTCATAACCAACACAACGCTGCTAAAGTTTTGCATATCCGAGCTCAAATAACGTAGCTATCACCGACATAAAGTGCCCGGATACTAAATGATCATAGCCTTAGGATAACATTTCTCAAATTGATCAATGCGCACTCTGGAATCGAAATTGCGTACTGTTGGAAAATTTATCCAACCAACGAACTCGAGTGTCCAGTCAGTATGGTCAGTGGTAGAACTATCATTTTCCTTGCTCAATATGATTCATTTTTCCAATTTAGATCGTGTAAATTTGTAGTAATTTAGAACATTTTACTGGCGTCGGGAATTCCCGGGATTTTTTAAGCGTTTCCCGGGATTCGGGAATTCCCAATTTTTTTTAATTCCCGGGAATTCCTGACCGAGAAATCCCGGGTAGGACACTCTAGTAGTGTCGTAGGTTGAAATTTCTTAGACCTAGATTGATTTAGGATGAAAAAAATCTCCAAAGGATTTTTTTTCGTTTAACAACAAACCATTAGCAGGCTCGGTTCCACAGAAGAAACAAAAGTGATGTTGATTTATCAGTATAAAATATTCAATTTTCCCATACAAACCTTAAAGTTCAAATTTACTAATGTAAAGGTTATTTAAAAATTCTGCAAAAAAAAAACATGGATGAGTTTTGAACCAAAACGAAGCTTTTAAGGCCTCAGGGTTTGAGAAATTCCAAAATGATCCCAAATCGACTAGGTCTAATGTATCACAAAAAAAAATCATACTCAGACAGAATATGAAGTTAAATATGAATTCATATGTTCAATTAAATGACAAAACATATTCATTTAAGTTTAACTTGTTTTAAATAAAATTAATCAGCATTCAGATGAGTGTCATTAAAATCCATTTCTGTAAACGACAACACCGGAATATTGATTTCATCACATTAACACGTGCCCCTTGCAAACGCTCCCACTAAACGGAGCGGACGAATTTGACAGTAGAAATTCCTCCCATTTCCTGGCACGATTTCACGAGCAATAAATCTTGGTTGGTTGGTTTTGAGTTCATCGGAACTCAGGCTCACGTCATCAGATGACCAAGGTACATGAAATCTGTATTTGAGCAGTACGAAATCAATGGATCGTTCGCCGCTAACCAAAGTTCCTCTTTTGGGGCGGGAACAATCACTGACTGACTGCTCTAACGGAACCTTCGACAATTTTAGTTCCGAAAATGTATTGTCAAGCAGTTTCGGGAAGAGGAGAAATTGTGATCTTTGAGGAGAAATTGTTATTGTCATTCTCAATTTGGCACCGTTAGCAGTTACGGTGGTTCATTAAAGGATGGTCTATTCGGAAACAGAAACAAGACTCCAACTTGTTATCCTACCCTATAGATACCCTATGTGTACTTAGTGTTCGGCTCCATTCAGTTGGTGCACAAATCCACCATCAAGAACTTTGTGTTCGCTGCTAGACCGCAAAATTTCGTACCCACCGTTAATATAGGAGTCATTATTAGCTTTCGCGCCTTTCATTGATTGACGAGAGCTTAGCACACCGGGGCCATATAGTTTGATGAGGTTATGTCATCGCGGTTCTTCAGAGAGCTTCCTGGGGCTGCCGGAGGTGTGGGGCTGGTTTGGTGCTGGTGCTGTTTAAAGGCTTTGAGGCCTCCCGGTAGATCGATTGGTTCGTTGTCTAAGGCAGGGACGAGAGTTGTTGAAAATTCGCTAGGCGTAGCATTGGCCACGTTTTAGCTACAGGAAAGCGGCCTGCGATTTAATTGTCGCAGTTAGGAGAATGCTGAAACGTGAGGGATTACTTATACTCAGAGTAGTGTGGCGGTTTGGCCTCGAGTGGTATTGTTTTTGGAAGGTAAATACGTGTTGAAAATCTGACAACGTCCCATACAACGAACGGTTTCGATCATCAGGCCAGGATTAGGTTTGTTACATGGTGCTTTTGAGCTTGTTCAAATAAGCGATGTTCTATCGATGTGAATTGAGGATTGAGGAAGTTTGATGGCAAAACATGTTTAATAATGTTTCTTCATGTTGAATGAAGTCTGCTGGATTTCCGATTAAAAAAATCACTTCTGTAAGTAGATAAATTTCTTTGAAATTCAAATAGGAAATTTATATGAAAAATTGACTTTGAGAACATAGTCAAGTTTAATCTTTTAAAAGATCTGACATATTATTGAACATTTGTATCGATTTTCTGTTTTAGTCAATTATCTATGCCTATGGTGAATAATTTAACAGATGTTTCTTGAATGTACAATTCTTTTTAAATAGATCATTTCTTTACAATAAATCCATTATTTTTATCAACTTGGACTCTTAACTCAAGAAACTTCTAAAATTAATTAATGAATAGTATTTGAATTTGAACTTTATGGAAAACGGCATGAAATTAAGTTATAAGACATTTTTTACTGCAATATTCCCGCAATTTGTTTTTACAAATTTTTCAAACATGTAAAGGATTCGCATTCAATCATCGTGAGAAAAAAAAACTGAACCAATATCTGAGAGCAAAATTGTATTTAAATTTAAAAAGGTTTAAAGTGTTTTCTCAAATAAATCACAATACAACTAAGTTATTCTCTTTATTCATGTTTGGATTTGTTCAAACTATTCTGCCAATATACTTCATTTTTTTTTCTAACTCCTGCCATTATAATATGTTCAGGTTGTTCTCTCAATTCGCCTATCAACTTCAAACTGTCCTTTTCAGTCGTTTGTTAATTGAATGAATAGATAGTTATTTAAGAAACTCAACATGTTCTTAGCGTATTATTTAAACTCATTTAAAGCTCGTATTATTATCTTCAAACTTTCCACTTGCAATAATTCTTCACAATTTAAAGTTGTCTTGCCAATGCACATGGAATTTATTACAACGAGGGCTTGATTGTTCCATCTTTTCTCAAGCTTTACTGATGACACAACCGATTGGTTATTCTTGTCAATACAATAAGGCTGTCATCTTGACTCACCTACGAATTTTCAAGCTGTTCCCTCAATTTGCTTGATATTTTTCATCAATACTATTAGGCTAACTTCTTAACTCGAAAATGAGTTGATGAGTTTTTAAAGCTGTTATCTCAATCCACTACAGTTGAAATTCCAAACTGTCGTCTCAACTCTTTTCAATTGATTTTTTTAACCTTTTAACAGAATTTCTTTTCTACTCCCTTGGGGTTCCATTCACGCCAAGGTGACCTCTTTACTTTCTCCACAAAATTTTTTTCTACATTTTCCTGACAAATCGTTCAAAGATGATTTTTTGTAAAATTATTTCGTTCGTGCTGTCCTCACAATCTGCTTGAATTTTCATCTTCAACCAGTTGCCATCTCAACTCGCTTTCAAGTTTTCCTTTTCTTTTTTTTTTAATTTAATGTCAAGCTGCTCTTTCAACCCGCTTAGTTTTTTTTCTCATCAAGCTGTCTTTTTAACTCGCTATATGCTGTATTTTTTCCCTTTGTTTCATACTGTCTTTTCAACCCACTGTATCGCCAAGCTGTCCTCTCAACTCGCTTATAGGCAATTTTTTATATTTCTATCAAACTGTCCTCTCAACAAACTTGATCACTGAGCTGTCTTCTCAACTCGCTGATCGGTGATTTTTTATTGCTTATTGGTGATATTTTTTTTTGCATTTACATATGTCAAGCTGCCTTCTCAACCCGCTTGATCACCAAGCTGTTGTCTTAACTCGCTGATCGGTGTTTTTGTTAAATTTATATCAAGCTTTCTTCTCAATTCTCTAAATTACTGAGCTGTTCTCTCAACTCGCTTCTTGGTGATTTTGATAATTTATAACAAGCTGTCCTCTCGACTTGTGTAGTTATCAAGGTGTCATTTCAACCAACTTGATCACTATGCAGTCCTCTCAACTCTCTTTGTGGTGTTTTCCAACCCACCTGATCACCAATCTGTCCTTCGCTTGATTACCAAGCTGTTCTCTTAATTCGGTGATCGAAATTTTATTTTTTGTTGATATCAAGCTGTCCTCTCAACCCGCTTGATCACCATGCTCTCCTTTCAACTCGCTTATCGGTGATTTTTTGGATTTATGTCAAGCTGTTCTGTCAACCCACTTGATCAACAAGTTGTTCAATTAACTCGCTGATCGGTGATTTTTTTTAAATTTTTATCAAGATGTCTTCTCATCCCGCTTGATCACCAAGCTGTTCTCTCAACTCACTTATCGATGATTTTTTTTGCATTTATGTCAAGCTGTCCTCTCATCCCGCTTGATCTCCAAGCTGTACACTCAACTCGCTTATCGGTGTTTTTATTGCATATATTTCGAGCTGGCATCTCATTCCGCTTGATCACCGAGCTGTTCGCTCAACTCGCTTTTCGGTAATTTTTTTCATTTATAAAAAGCTGTCCTCTCGATTCGATTCCTTATCAAGGTGTCCTTTCAACCAACTTGATCACTAAGCTGTCCTCTCAACTCTCTTTCTTCGAACCCGCTTGATCACCAATTCGTCCTTCGCTTGATTACCAAGCTGTTCTTTTAATCCGGTGATCGCTGATTTTTTTTCGTTGATATCAAGCTGTCCTCTCAACTCGCTTATTGGTGATTTTTTGGATTTATGTCAAGCCGTTCTGTCAACTCGCTTGATCACCAAGTTGTTCTCTGAACTCGCTGATCGGTGATTTTTTTAAAAATTTTTATCAAGATGTTTTCTCATCCCGCGTTATCGTCAAGCTGTTCTCTCAACTCGCTTTTTGGTGATTTTTATTCACTATTTCAACGAATTAATCAAAGTAGGTGGTGGAATGAGATACGAAGATTTTACTAACGGCATGAAAAGCTCTGGATTTTTTTCTGAATAGGTCACACTAAATAACTAGATTTTTAGTAAAAAAATAAGTTATAAAAATGTTTTTGGCTCACTAATGTTAACTGAAAACTCTGCTTTTATCGAAATTGAGGTCTAATCTTTCAAATTCTAATATCGTAAATCGGCTGAAACAGATGAAAGAAATTTTGTCTAGAAGAAGCTTCACCGTTGTGTCTTAAACTGAAATTTGTTGAAAAACACTTGCCGAAAATCGACCTACACTGCCGGCCAAAAGTTTGGGATCACCCGCTAAAAACATGCAAATTTTTATCGTTCATATCTCACCCGTCTTAGGACACATAGCAAATCTTCTGATCTCATTTTAAAGTTAATCAGCATTAGTTATTTCGGAGGTATTTTGCCCAGAAATAATATTTTAGTTTTGTTCCTTAAACTTCACCTAAAGTTAGAACATTTTCAAAAAATCGCACTCAATATTCAGAGCCGATCATCTCGGGATAGGGTGGAACAAATTTCAAAATTTGAGCTGCATTAGAATCCTTATTCTTTACTTCTCAAACCACAATGAAAAAAATTTTGTGCAAAAATTCGAGAATTTACTTTTAATTAATAAAATAGACACTTCAGTAATCGTCCAAAAGTTTGGGATCACTCCTTTGTATGGTGTATCGGCCAAAACTTTGGGATCATTCTTTCAAAAACATGCTAATTCATCTCATTCATATTTTTCTCATCTAAAATCGTATTGCAGATCTGAAGGCCTCATTTGGAAGCTGAGAAATTGTTGTTGTTTCATAAATTCATTCAGAAATTATATTTTAAAGTAATATTCATAAAAAAAAATACCAAAAATTAATTGTTTTATGAAAGTTCTCATTTATTATTCTGATTTTTTTTTTATTATTATCACAATAAAATATAATTTTTGAATTAATCTATGAAAAACAACAATTCCTTAGTTTCCTTATGAAGCCTTTAGATCTGCAATAAAATGTTAAGATAAGGAAGATATGAAAGAAATAAATTTGTATTTTTTAAAAGAATGATCCCAAACTTTTGGCCGATACACTATACAAAGGAGTGATCTCAAACTTTTGGACGATAACTTAAGTGTCTATTTTATTAATTAAAAGTACATTCTTGAATTTTTGCACCAAATTTTTTTTTATTGTGTTTTGAGAAGTAAAGAATAAGGACTCTAATGCAGCTTAAATTTTGAAATTTGGTCTACTCTATCCCGAGATGATCGGCTTTGAATATTGAGTGCGATTTTTTGAAAATGTTCTAACT
This sequence comes from Uranotaenia lowii, assembly GCF_029784155.1. Classification (NCBI taxonomy): domain Eukaryota; kingdom Metazoa; phylum Arthropoda; class Insecta; order Diptera; family Culicidae; genus Uranotaenia; species Uranotaenia lowii. Next base: position 96,174,812 of record NC_073692.1, on the reverse strand, counting down.
TTAGGTGAAGTTTAAGGAACAAAACTAAAACATTATTTCTGGGCAAAATACCTCCGAAATAGCTATTGCTCATTATCTTTCAAATGAGATCAGAAGATTTGCAATATGTTCTAAGAAGACTGAGATATGAACGATCATAATTTACATGTTTTTTAGCGGGTGATCCCAAACTTTTGGCCGGCAGTGTATGTCTTGAAAAACATGGTACAGGGGCCAACAATAATGAAAACTTGATTAAATTTCGTCTTAAATGGCACTAATGGTCAGAATTTAAGTTGAGCAAAAAATTTTGAAATCAGTTCAAAAATCACTCATGCTCTCTAGAGCCAAGGCGTAAGACTCGGAATACTCACAGACGGAATGCACACTAATTTTTGATATTTCAACATAATTCTATGCAAAGCAAACTTTCTTTCGGGAGCACTCCTTATTGCGATGATTTAAATCGATAGAATTGAAAAAAGGAAGCTGTCAAGTTTTGGTATTGTGCAACAGCTGTTCTTATAAATTTTGCATTTTTACCGAGATTTTCGATTGTGAAATATGCTGTAAGTGAAAATATTCGTGTTCTGATAAAAATTTCGGTTAACTGCAGATTAAAATAATTTTATATCACTGACTACACTGACGGGACACATGATTTCAATTTTTGCTAAGCTTTCCCGCATCGCACAAAATAGACATCAGAGTGCCTTTTAATCTTTTCAAACACTTCTATTGAAGTTATCCCTGTTAGAAAGTGACACTCGAAGTTCATAACATCGTTTGAAAATGAAGAACAATAGAAAGTAAGGTGAAATGTGAAATTTTAACGATAAAAAGAGGCAAAAGCTAAAAGAAGAGACGTGAAAAATAAAAGAGGATATTTTATCTCCTGGGTCCTAAGTCGAATTGTGGGAAAGTAAGGTGAGACGTCAGACGTGAAACGTAAGAAAGTGAGATGAAACTTATAGCCTGAGACGCAAGAAGTGAGATGAGGCGTGAGGTGTGAGAAGGTGAGACATGAGGCACTGGACGTCAGACATTAAACATGAGACGATAGATATAAGACGTAAGTCATGAGGCGTGAAACTTGAGTCATAAGACGTGAGTTGTGATACGTGAAGGCACGACGTGAAAAAATGAGTTGATACGACGAGAAAAAACGAGACATGACACATAAATAAGATGTGAGTCGCGAGATGTGAGACGAGATAAGGCGAAGAGCGACATAAGACGAGACAAATTTAAAAAAAATTCATAAATTTCAATAAATTTCAATAAATTTCAATAAATTTCAATAAATTTCAATACATTTCCATAAATTTTAATAAATTTCAATAAATTAAAAAAAAAAATCTAAATAAATTTCAATAAATTTCAATAAATTTCAATAAATTTCAATAAATTTCAATAAATTTCAATAAATTTCAATAAATTTCAATAAATTTCAATAAATTTCAATAAATTTCAATAAATTTCAATAAATTTCAAAAAATTTCCGTAAATTTCCATAAATTTCAATAAATTTCAATAAATTTCAATGAATTTTAATAAATTCCAATAAATTTCAATAAATTTCGATAAATTTCAATAAATTTCAATAAATTTCAATAAATTTCAATAAATTTCAATAAATTTCAATAAATTTCAATAAATTTCAATAAATTTAAATAAATTTAAATAAATTTCAATAAATTTCAATAAATTTCAATATATTCCAATAAATTTCAATAAATTTCAATAAATTTCAATATATTTCAATAAACTTCAATAAATTTCAATAAATTTCAATAAATTTCAATAAATTTCAATAAATTTCAATAAATTTCAATAAATTTCAATAAATTTCAATAAATTTCAATAAATTTCAATAAATTTCAATAAATTTCAATAAATTTCAATAAATTTCAATAAATTTCAATAAATTTCAATAAAGTTCAATAAATTTCAATAAATTTCAATAAATTTCAATAAATTTCAATAAATTTCAATAAATTTCAATAAATTTCAATGAATTTCAATAAATTTCAATAAATTTCAATAAATTTCAATAAATTTCGATAAATTTCAATAAATTTCAATAAATTTCAATAAATTTCAATAAATTTCAATAAATTTCAATAAATTTCAATAAATTTCAATAAATTTCAATAAATTTCAATAAATTTTAATAAATTTCGATAAATTTCAATAAATTTCAATAAATTTCAACAAATTTCAATAAATTTCAATAAATTTCAATAAATTTCAATAAATTTCAATAAATTTCAATAAATTTAAATAAATTTAAATAAATTTCAATAAATTTCAATAAATTTCAATATATTTCAATAAATTTCAATAAATTTCAATAAATTTCAATAAATTTCAATAAATTTCAATACATTTCCATAAATTTTAATAAATTTCAATAAATTAAAAAAAAAATCTAAAAAAATTTCAATAAATTTCAATAAATTTCAATAAATTTCAATAAATTTCAATAAATTTCAATAAATTTCAATAAATTTCAATAAATTTCAATAAATTTCAATAAATTTCAATAAATTTCAATAAATTTCAATAAATTTCAATAAATTTCAAAAAAATTCCGTAAATTTCCATAAATTTCAATAAATTTCAATAAATTTCAATGAATTTCAATAAATTCCAATAAATTTCAATAAATTTCGATAAATTTCAATAAATTTCAATAAATTTCAATAAATTTCAATAAATTTCAATAAATTTCAATAAATTTCAATAAATTTCAATAAATTTAAATAAATTTAAATAAATTTCAATAAATTTCAATAAATTTCAATATATTTCAATAAATTTCAATAAATTTCAATAAATTTCAATAAATTTCAATAAATTTCAATAAATTTCAATAAATTTCAATAAATTTCAATAAATTTCAATAAATTTCAATAAATTTCAATAAATTTCAATAAATTTCAATAAATTTCAATAAATTTCAATAAATTTCAATAAATTTCAAAAAATTTCAATAAATTTCAATAAATTTCAATAAATTTCAATAAATTTCAATAAATTTCAATAAATTTCAATAAATTTCAATGAATTTCAATAAATTTCAATAAATTTCAATAAATTTCAATAAATTTCAATAAATTTCAATAAATTTCAATAAATTTCAATAAATTTCAATAAATTTCAATAAATTTCAATAAATTTCAATAAATTTCAATAAATTTCAATAAATTTCAATAAATTTCAAAAAATTTCAATAAATTTCAATAAATTTCATTAAATTTCAATAAATTTCAATTAATTTCAATTAATTTCAATAAATTTCAATAAATTTCAATAAATTTTAATATATTTCAATAAATTTCAATAAATTTCAATAAATTTCAATAAATTTAAAAAAAAAATCATAAAATTTCAAGAAGTTTGTTCCAACGCACAGTGGAGTAGTTTCTACTTTGTGCTGGACAAGCCTCATAACTTCTTTAAATCAACATGAAATGGTCAAAATTGAAAACAAACGTCTTTAAAATGAGGATGAGTACACCTTATCTTAATAACAATAACTTCAAAACGAACAAAAAACTACAGGTCTGTAAATTTTCTACATTAAAGATAAAACACTGCCCTATAATACAACGAGAAAAATGAGAAAAATCCTTCTAGTGATCCAAACTTTTTTTTTTGTAGGTTTGTGTAAATTAACACATTTTTTTCTATGAACTTCATGTCTGAATTTAATGTTTACAATAATTGTTTAAAGTTTCTGCCAAATTCAACGCAAAACAGGAATTGAAAAGATTCAACGATTCTAGGGTTGTAGGAAAATTCTGGGATTCTAGGATTTGAACAAAATATTGTAATTAAATAAAAACTAATCGTAATAACCATAAATGCTTTCGGCAAAACTATAAACATTTCCAAAAGCTTTGTAATAGATATGGTTTTTGTAAGTATGCTTGAATCGAAAATAAAAGGCAGTGTTCAGTTTGGTTATGATAGTACCGAACTTTTTTTAAACATTTTCTTGTATCTTCTTGAATATAATCGGTGTTAAAATTAAAAAAAAAAATGGCGTTTGATTCTTTTTTTTTCAAATTTAATCTGTTTTAAAATCTTGTTCATCAATTTTTGTTAAACTAAATTTATTGGTTGGCAATCTTGTGATCATAAAAAAAATAACCCATTTTGCTACGACCTTTTTTTAGACGTTTTTTTGGTCACAAAGATTTTTGAAGCTTAAAAAACAGAAGAAATAGCTCTTCTTTGAATTTTATTAATCTACATCTTCAAAAACTTCCGCACAAAATTCGAGATTATACACGCAAATTCTTGTTATCGATTTTTTAATCAGAAAGATAATTGAATATCGATTATAGAGTAGTTATTGCATGAACGCTATTGAATTTTTCCATGAATCTTCCACAGATTTAGATGGCTAACTACTCCGTTCACTAAGCATTTTGAAAAGCTAATGCAAAAAAAGTTCAAGTTAAAAAATAAAAATAAAAAAATAAATTGGATTTTCGAATTTTGACTTTTTAACGAGGATAGAAATGTTAAGTATTATTTTACTCACAAGTTTATTACACTTACTTATCAGGCTTATTATTCCAAGAACGATAAACTGAAAAAAATTATGTGAATTTCTTGATGAACATCAACACAAACCCACAAAAAGTTGAATATTTTCTTTATTAGCACGCATTAGCAGCTTCTTTTTGTTTTTTCAAAAAGTTGGAACTTGATTCTTTATTAGAATATTTAACTCGACGTCGAATTTTGCTGATATATTGAAGTATAATTCATAAAATTTGATGAAAATGGCAAAAATAGTCAAAAACTTGATACATTTGGCAAACGATTATCTTAAATATATTGTATTTTTAATCATTTTTCATCATATATACAACTTTTTCCATATATTTACACCCCTCTTAAGTAAAATTTCAAAAAGTTTTTCAAAACATCAAATTTTCAAAAATTCTTATGGATTTGAGATGCACTATCAATTTCGTTTCAGGAAATATAAATGTTGAATTTGAAATACATTAAATGAAAAATGAGGTTCTGTCCAAACATTTATAAGTTTTGCCTCACGGCAACGTGAAAAAAAATACCAAAGCATCTGTTTGTACGATAATTTACATATACATATATTTTTTTTTTGTAGTGAGATGAATTAAGAACTGATTGGTTGGAAATTCTTCTGTTATTGATTTCAATTTATATCTTTCTTGAAATGTCATTATATTGATAATTAATAATTAATAATTTCAACTTCAACCATTTTCTCAAATTTATATATTCATGAAATTTGGTACATCTATCTCAATTTAAGCTCAAAGTTGATTCTTCAGTTTCTGATTTCAAATATTTCAATAGAATCTTTTTTCTTATGGTTAATAAGCTTAAGTGCAAACAAGACATTGATCAATACATCTTTTCGTGCTTCATTTTCGGTTGTCATACGACGAACCTCGAAAAATAAATAAAATCATTCTTCCATTAATCTTCATATCGTTCACTTTCGGGTGCATGTTGCACCCAATTGGAGGAAAAATGTGAAAGTGATCGCCCCTTAACTGGTTCGATTCCAAACGATAGCCAAACAACAAGCTCAATCAAGAGATTGCGGACGAAAAACCATGCTGCGGGATGTGGAAAAGTGCCGCGGCAATCGAACGAATGAAAATCTAGAAAAACTTTTTCCACCCAACAAGCACCAATCGCGAGAAGCACGTGTTTTCATCCGTGTCCACCAATTGGTGGCGAGGGGGTGCATCTATATCGAAACCCTCCAACCCACCTCCTCCGCAAACTCAGTGTTATTCGCCGTTGTCGGTTACTCGAAAGCTCACAAATCGCAGTCACAAACGGACCGAGAAGCTTTGAAAATGAAAAAAAACTCAGAAGGAAAAAATCCCATCCAATTCGCTGCCTGGCACCCGGCGATAAATAATCGAAAAGTTTCGTGAAACGTGAAATTTAACGGTGATTAAAAAATTCGCGTATCGTGAGATTTTGCTTCCGTGCAGGCGATTTTCCATTTTTTTTTTCTACACTCTCCCCAATCCTCAAACACCTTTCTCCCTATGCTCATGTTATACCACCTTCTATATGTATGTTTATGCTACCGATTGAATTCGGTTTCGGTGCCAATTGGCAGAGCCGTTTTTTTTCTTGCTCTCTCTTGCTTTAAATTTTATTTTGTGTCAACGACAAACAGCTGCAAAAGCGGTGGGAAATGAAAAACTTCCTAACTTGGAGATTTTCTTCATCCTTCCAATCAAAGCGAAAATAGACGGGAAGTGTGTTCCACACACAGTGGGTCTTCGAGAACTGAAAACGATGCACTTAGGAAACACCGGAAATAAATTTTCATGGAAAGTAATAGAATAATAATAGAAAATGGTTTCTAGAAGCTCACACTTTTTTATAAAATTTGAAAATTCTGGAAAATTTCAGTTTATTGAAGTCCAAGCAGAACTTTGAATCCCAACCAAAATAAGCTTCCTTGTACGGTATATTTCAAACAAAAATTTGAGGGCTTATTATATTCCTATAAAAAATATTAAATTTTCAGGTCACCTCAACAATAACATAAATGACTGCTTAATGATATGATAAAGTTATAAATACCACAATCTTTGCTAGTATGAAGCCATTTATCTTCAAAAAGGATCAAGATTTCAAAAAAAGAATGAGAGTTCGTGAATCGGACTTCATATTAAAACTGAGATCCAGAACCATAACTCATGAATCTTCTTTTCTTTTAAAAAATGTTAAAAAATATTTTAAAAATAAACTGCATGAAAACATTAAGAAGCAAAATGAAATTCAGTGCTCGAAATTGAATATGAGTCCATTGGAAAAATTAAATAATAAAACCTGATGAAGATTTTAAGCATCATATTTAGAATCATTTTTACTTTTTATTTCATGGAACATAGTTTATGATTTTTGAGTAACTTTAATATGAAATACGGTTAGATTGCAAAAAATCGGCACCAAAATGTGCACAAACAACCAAAAAGACCATTAGTGGAAAATACTAGAAAAACCTGTAGTTCATTTCTGATCTCTCAACTTTTCGAAAATCAAAATTAATTTATTAAATAAAAGTTGTTCCAGTATCCCGAAGCTACTGTTAACTTTGTTATTATTTTTCATAATTGGCGACTTTCACAAAAATCTGAATTCAGTCTTATTTCTTAACGAAATAATCGATATGGTTGCTATTTCCTTTTTCAAAAGGTTTTTATGGTAATTTTTTTTTTAAATCGTGCAATCTGTGCTAATCAAAGCCGTGCAAATGGGTGTGGGTAAAGGAAAATAATTTAATCTTAAAAGGTGTTAAATAAGTGTTTACAAGAAAGTCAGAAATTCAGCTCACTTCCTGCGGAAATTAGTATCAAATCACCTAAGGCTAGAGACATTTCAATTCATTACATCACACATATGTCGTTCACTTATTGAAACTAATTTTTAATTGTTAATTTCGATTTGCAATTCAATCAGCCTTTTGAATTAAAATGAATAAATGAAAACTTGACGTATTAAAACCGTACGACGTCTTTAGAATGGGTTTTTATTAAGAAGTTTAACCAAACAAATTCAGAATTCGAAGCTAACCATTTTAACTTTAAAATTTAAATATTCATAGAGTACTAATTTTATACATCAACAAGTTGAAAGCCATGTATCATAACTAAGAATGGTTATCAGAATGAGCAAAACAAAATCCCTAAGCCTAGTATCGTCTACTATTTTGCTAAAAATATTCATTAACAAAAAGTCGTGCTGAAACGAAATATTCTTCATGAAAACCAATTTAAGTCTCAATTTTTTATTTTGTGTTTCTTGTTCTTCTAAATGCTCCACATCACATGAAACGTTTTAAAAAAATGACACAAAGCCATAGAATTTACATCCTTTTAGGTGCAAAGAATTTGAAAGCTAATTTAGACAAATTTGGGTGCCCTGGATTTTATTATTCATTTTCTCTATAACCTTTTTTTTAAACAACTTCTGAAAATATTTTAAAATCATTTCATAAACTTCTGCACTTTTTTGCCAAAACCTTAAAACAAAAATATAACATTTTTAAATAAAGGTTGTAAATCCATTTTCAGCTGTCCACCAAGACTTTAAATAGTTTTGCGATCTGCGAAAGAAGTTATAGAGGTTTTTAATTTGTTAACTTTTCCCCATTTTTAATGAAATTTTAACCACATTTTTTTTAGTTAATTTTAAAGCAAAAATCGTTTTGCAGGTTTGAACAAATTTTGTGGAATGAATTCATTTTTTTTTTAAATTTTATTCAGATATGTCAGAAATCTTTACAAATTTTTAAAAACTGTAGAATTTGACTTTAACAAATCAAACGAATAAAAATCGGTATATTTCAAACACTAGGCTGGAACAAATTTCAAATTCTTCTTTTGCCACTCGGAGTTGGAACATCGCGAGGGGAGGGGACAATAAAAAAAAGCGAAAAACAAATAAATTGGAATAAATAGCACGAAAGCTTGAATGCAATCCAATTGCATACTATATCATCTCACAAAACTTATAAATCAAGTAATTTTTTTTATCAAATAATTCAATAAAATCAAGTATGGAAAAGGTGAAATAACTTCCATTTTCCAAAATTTTTATTTTGGTTTTGAATACTTATGGATATTTGAATATTTTGTCAAAATTTACGGAAAAAACTTCAAACTTAATTTCTTCCCCTCTTCGGGTTTTTTTGAAAATTTCCAAAGGGGCTGGGTGACAAAACCAGAAATTGACATTTGTTCCAGCCTTATTCCTTAATTGTATTTAAAAACCATATGTAATAAACAAATTCGGAATCAGAGTTTTTCTTTAACGTTGATTTGTTATTTTACAGTTATCATTGTTTATTTTCAATTGAAACTAACTATGAAGCTTACAAGCTTCATATCACCAAAAGGCATAGTGAAAGACAAAATTTGACAATAAATTCGAGTTCAGAGCGCTTAAATCTCAAATCAAATCTTATGATTGTGTCTTGGTACATTTCTTACCTGAAAATAATAAAATTTTCATCGTGATGGGAAAGTATAAAGAAACATGAGGGTCGAAAAATAGAGATTAATTATTATCTACCGCTTAAATTTACCAACAAATCATTAAATCATATGCACTTAAATGCTGCTCTTTTGAGTAACAAACAAAATTCTTTTATGGTTTTTAAAATGGTGTAATGAAAATAAAATCCTTCTAAAATGTTAAAAAACTAATTTGATTCATAGTCATATTTTGTTTTAATTTTTTTCAAGTTTCGCTTTGTTTTTTTTTTTAATCTGAATTTTTGTGTTCAGAAAACATAATCTTGAAACTAAATTTTCAATAAGAAAATCATAGTTTCCACCTTGTGTTGTGTTGGAGCGACAAAATATTCAGAGTTTGAAATTTTAATCAAAACCTTCGATTGAAAATTTATAAACGTTTTTTTAATGTTCATGGTTTAAATCATGTTTTTGAATCGATCATGGCTTTAAATTTATTTTTTGAAACTTCGAAAAATGATGAAGTAGCATCTCTACTGTTAATTTCTTATGCGCAATTTCAACTAAATTTGAATTTGTATTATCTTGTGCTTTCAATATTTAGAGTAAAACTTGGAATTCATTATTTTATTTTTATTTTATCAGTTCCATTTTGATCATTTCCCATTCTGTAATTTGTCAGTATAATTGAACATGGTTAAGATTTTGTACTTCAGAACTTTCTTAGCCTTTTATTTCAATAACTGGAAGAATTTTAATATTGAAATGGGTTTTATCTTTGACTTTGATCACAGGCAACTTTGTAATAAAATTGAATATGTTCTTCTTTTATCTATTTTTATAAAATAAAATTCAATACGCAACTATTGACAAATTTTGCTGAGTTAAAAAATCTTTTTTTTTCTTAAACGAGAATCCACATTTCAAATGGTGATTAATTTTTTTCTTCAAATTAAAGATACTACATCGGATTTTTTTAATCTATCCTTCAAATGAAAATAAAGAAAAGAAACGCTTAAATAATAAGATGAACGATAAAAATCATTTATTTGAGAATTTAGACTTTTTATAGTCTGGTGTTATATTTAATGAATTCTGTTTCTGTTCATTAGTGCTCATGTCCGAATCTTCATTTAAAATTTTGATTTGCATTCATTTTTTGGTGTTTTGGAAATATTGATATCGAATATGCAAGCTATACTGCTTAGAATTTACTTCAAGTGAATTTCTAGTTCAGAAAAAGAAATATCATTTTGAATTATTTATCATTGACTTACCGGAAACAGCATTGATTTGAAACATTCGTTCTTATTTGATTTGTAAATTTTGTTTTATTTTATAAGTAACATATATATATTTTTTTTAGTTTTTGCGGACAAAATCTGTATAAAAAAATGCAAAAAACATGCACTGTTTAAGAAGAATCTGTACTTGTGACTATCATGCTGTTTTGGATTTTTGTTCTTGAAAAAATATTTGTCAAAGTTGATGCTCTCATTTTTTAACTACAAATTCTTTTATAATTTATATATATTTTTAAGGTAAATTCAGTACATTTTAAAGGCTAATTTTAAAAAATAAGGACAACTTAAGTGTTTTTGAAGAATCTGGACGGCAAAAAAATCTTTTTCATCGTACCGAAAACTCAAAAATCTGTACCATAATCTGTACCGAAGAAAACGAAGTTCTGCATTCAATGTATTGATATCTGATGATTCTGTTTCCTTATTTTTAATCTAAAAAAAATAGATATTTTATTGCACATAGTACAGTTTTTTAGTTAAACACTCTTCGTGAAACTCTTTTAATCATTTTAATTTTCTCTCTTTAGAAAACTGACATTAAAAAATATTTTTCATAACAAACACATCCTAAAGTCCATGATGTTTATACATAGTTTTATTAAAATGATTTTTGAGCGTTGTATTTTATACGACATTTTTTGATCCGCCGTTTTATCTTAAATAACTTTTCGTTGTTAGGATAGCATCCAATGTGTCAACACTCAGACGATTACAAATTTTGGTTTTATACACTGCGCTCAACCCCTGCTGACGTGTGGGGGATTATAATCAGATATTTAATTATATGTAGCAAATTTGGAAATCTAATTGTTCCATCATTCACTTCCTAGTAAGGAACTCCTATCGTCAGAATAATAAATGCTAACTTTTTTTTCAATAAACTGGATGAAGGCAAATAAAGAAACTTTTATAGGTTTTAAAAAGATAAAAAATTTTTACAAATCTGTACCAAACTTCGAAAATCTGTCATTTGTATCTACGTACAGATTCTGTACCAAATATGAGCTCAAAAATCTATATCTGACTAGATAAATCTGTACATGTGGCAGCCATGGTTGCAAATGTCCCTCCTAACTTTTTCGCTCCGAGAATTTGTTTGGGCCCGGCTAGTAAAACTATCAAAATGAGCGTTGCGATGAACTTGTTAGAAGACCGGTGTTTTTTTTTCTCTCTCGAGGGATTTGAGAAAAAACACTGCTTTCCGAACCAGCGTCCGGAGAGCAGTGTCTTTTCTAGAAAACGTACCATAAAAAAACTGTGTTAACTCTCAGATTTCTCCTAAACACAATGCTCTAAAGATTTTTTCCAAAATAGGGAATTCTCTTCATCAGCGGATGTGAATGCTCTTGCTCACTCTTATGTTTTGACAATCTCACTCTTCATTGCAGTGCGATTTATCTCTCCCCGCACAGCTTGGTAGGAGCAGACAAAAAAATGCACTCTCTTTCAAAGTACAAGCCGTTCTGAGGAGACAAGCCATTCATGTGCATAAGCTTAAAATGTATCGTGTTTGTTTGGAAAAAAAACATTGATTTAAATTGATATAAAAATTAAAATTAAAATGAAAACTTGTGAATTGAAGCAAAACTTGGAAACAATACACAAAAATACATTATCATAGAATATAATAGGTTTTTAATGAGATTTTAATAAAAGCTACAACGAAGAAGTTGAATGCTTCAATACAAAAATCTTCTAAATGCATCTTTGAAATAAATTTTTGAATTATTCAGAATATTTTTTTTAATTCATATGTTAGGTTGCCGAAATTTTTTAAGCACGTATCCGGGCAATTAAAAACCTGGCCAAACCGGGGCATTTGATTACAAAACTGACGACCAAAAATGTAAGTAATATCCTGGCACAATTTGTCAATTATTCAATAAAAATGAAGATAAAACATTGACTTTTTTTTATAAAATTTGTTAAAAACGCATTTTTCTTTGAGCAAGTTTGAGAAAAAAAAAACATGAAATGTTTTCGGAAGCCTTAAATATGATTTAAAATCTGTCGATGAGTTTTGATGAAAAAAGTTGAGGCAAAAATGAAAAATTTTTACAACATTGTTTGTTATTCTTATGTTTTACTTGCCAAATAAAGTGAATTAATCTGGACAAAATTCCAAATTTTGTATTTATTATCCGGGTAAACCTGGATTGAGCCGGAACATCTGGCAACCTTATACATATGTTTAAGTTATAAGTATACGGAATTGAAGTAACGTTCAGGATAAATAAAGGATGCAATTGCTATAATTATGTAGGTACCTATCATTTTTATTTAAAAAGGTATTCTTCTAAAAAATCAGATTCAAGTATTCTGAAAAGAGAAGTGAATCTGTGTTTAATAAGAAAAAAAAATAGACGAAGAAATTCAGAATCTTCATTCATAAATCAGCACTCTTTATATCAAATATTACATTGTTAAATAGAAATTGGGTAGATTATTAGAAAGATCTATGGAGATAACGATTTCAGAAAAATTTTCCGTCCTGAATTCAAATCATTCGTCAGATTTTTTCTATCTTCTCCAGTTTTGGTTATATGGTGTGTAGAAATTTCAAAGTTTATGAGTTTTGAGTAAAATCGATTTTTAATAAAAACAAGAAATACAATGCTGTGAAACAATTTTAATAAATTCGAAATGATAAGATTACATACATTTTTGACATCTTTCAAGAAAGTAATTTTGAATTGAACTCTGCAGGTTTTAGCTATTTTAACTATATCGTTGAATACTGAAAAAACGATCTCACTTATGCTTTAATCAATATCAAATATTGCAATCAGTCCATAATTTTCTTAAATTTCTTCTTCATTCCATAAGTTTGCAGATTTGGGAAAAAATGTTAAAATAAAAACCCATATAACTATTTTCTCAGAGTTCCAGAAGATGCTAGCGAAGAAGTTAAGGAAGGACGTGTAGATGAAGTAATACATTTATTACGATTTATTAAGTTTAAGGGGGGGGGGGGGGGGTAGGGTCTAACGGGTATAAAAAAAAACACCATTTTCACGATTTTTTTTCTAGAGCTATCGTTCAAACAAATGTATACAAATTTTTTGCATTATACAAAGCATTATTAAAAGAACATTTAGTAATTTTTTCGTAGAAAAATATTGAAAAATGAGCCGGTGACGGAGCATTTTCGAGGATGCCTTTTAGAAAACAGGATTTGCGGTGGACACTGTATCTCAGCACAGAATCATCTGAAGTCAAAAAATCAGAGCAAAATATTTTAAATAGATGTTTTTCTGGACCCCAACGTTTTTATTTAACTTATAAATATTTTTATGAAATTTTTGTGGCTGTTTGAAGTAAAAACTACGATTTTTCACTTAAAAATCCGCCATTTTTCACCTCTAAAACCTCCCCAAAGTAAAAAAATCAAAAAAGAAAAACGTTGGGGTCTGGTATTTTATATGTAGAAAATATGTTCCAAATTTGAAAAGAATCGGATAAGTAGTTCTCAAATGACGATGTCCACGGACTTTAAAAATGTGCTTTCGAGAAAAACGCGTTTGAAGTTTCTGCTCTTGCTTTCTTGCAGTATTAGATAGGAGGAGATAAAGGCCTATAACTTCTACAGTTTTGCTTCAATTGACTTGAAAATTTGACACAACATTCTTGAAATGTTTTACAATAAGAAAATAAAAAAATAAAAAAAAACGATTTTTTGAAAGTGTTAGACCCTACCCCCCCCCCTTAAGGTAAAAAAAAATCACGAGGCCAGGTAGTGTTCTATACTTTTACCAAAAACGTGCATAAAATTATTTAACGACTTTTTTTTTAACTTTTTTTATAAATTTATTCCGAAAAAAAATGACAGAAAAAAACAAATTTTATATTTGGGATCAGCACCCCCAAATCATTAAAAACAAATTTTTAAATTCTTTGCACTTCGGAAAATGTGAATTTTGTTTTCGTGCGTAATTTGTTTGCTCACAATTAAACAAATTTTACAAACTCAAATGCAACACTCAAATTAAGTCAATATAAGTTATAAAATGTAAATTTCTTCAAATAATGGCAAGTTACAGCTATTTTATTATAAAGAGCCAACTTTTTTCCAGACACAGACGCAAAAGCGATCTCAAAAGTGATTCCTATAAGTACTCCCCTTTCCTCTCCCAAAATTAAAGTTTCTATTAACAGTTGAGTCGCCGTGACTCGTACGGCTCCTCCTTCTACTTTCATAAAATAATGAAGTGAATACACTCGGCAAAACGAAACTTCCTTGGAAAAATGCCTTGATAACCAAACCTATGATTTAAAAATCAAAACTTAAATTTAAATTTCATTTTTAAACTAGCGAGTTATAGAAATACTTTCAAATTTTTAAACAGAAACACATTTTCATCCAATACGATTGGTATTCAATCACGATTTTCTTCTTGTTGTTGAAATATGCATGATAAAGTAGAAAAACTGAACACGTTTGGATGATTTTTGAAATTTTAGATATAAGTTTTAATTTTTGTTGAAATTCAGGTTTGTACAATTTGCTCATACATTCGCTAGGGTAGAAAGTAGGTATGTAAGGACCTAACTAAGATAGCAGATTAACGATAACTCTTATCCACCACTGAAACCTGCGTTGAATTATTCAATTTAAACAATTTACATATTTTCAACATCTTTATTCTGTAGAAATTTGTATTTTAAATTGAAACTATATAGAAACACATTTCCCTGCTCTTAAATAAATGTGTTTCTTAATTTCAGTTGAAAAATTTTTTTTCTTGAAAAAAAAATCATTCAGACGAAATTAATCGTTTCAACGGTGAAAAATAAATCAGATCCCATATTCATCCTTAACCTAAATTCATTTGATTAGAGTTATACTTTTCGAGATACCTACAGATAAAAAAAAATCAAAATAAATTCTCTGACATATTTCTAGAGGTTTTTTTAATTACTTTAAAAATTTGCTTTGAAAAAATTCTCATAAATTTCATAATTCTTGAGGAATTTGTAGTTGAATCTTGACTTTAAGATTTGGAGCCCTACTTGACACAATAGCATTTTAATGAAAAAGATGAAATTTGATTTGAAAACTTTCCAAATCGACATAAATTTAAACCTGATCCACTGTGCCGCCAACTTTCAAGGAAATGAGCAGGATGTTAGCTGCTGCTAAAGGAACGACAACGAACGATGAACGACGCCGCCGTCGAGATAAATTGATTCATTTCGTTTGGATGATTTTCCAGTGATTTTATCATTGCTTGCAGTTATACGAATTCTCACTTGTCGTGGCGTGGCAAGGTCCCATAAAAATATATATTTTAAGAATTGGCGGGTCCCGATTCAATGGTATAAAAGCAAGTGAGCAGCAGCACCGAAGGCGTGATGCTGATAAGCTCGATTTGGCTCCATGGGGTGAAATAAGAGCCGAGGGAAATCTTTCAGATTAGAGTTTTCTTTTGAAATATGAGTTGTTGCTTTTTTTTGCTTACCAACTGAAGTCTCCCGATGAACTATTATTTAAACTTGAACTCGGTAAGTTTAAGCCAATCATCCGGATTTTCTATTTGTTTGAGAGTTAGATTTACCTGTGGAAGAAAAAAGATTTAAAGATTAATTTATGATTATTATACTTCAAATTTATTGATATTCAGTACCAAAAGATTTTAATAAATTAAAAAAGCGTTTTTAAAATTGTGTCTTGTATCAATTCAACATTAGAATAGCATTAGCATAGCATTAGCATAGCATTAGCATAGCATTAGCATAGCATTAGCATAGCATTAGCATAGCATTAGCATAGCATTAGCATAGCATTAGCATAGCATTAGCATAGCATTAGCATAGCATTAGCATAGCATTAGCATAGCATTAGCATAGCATTAGCATAGCATTAGCATAGCATTAGCATAGCATTAGCATAGCATTAGCATAGCATTAGCATAGCATTAGCATAGCATTAGCACAGCATTAGCATAGCATTAGCATAGCATTAGCATAGCATTAGCATAGCATTAGCATAGCATTAGCATAGCATTAGCATAGCATTAGCATAGCATTAGCATAGCATTAGCATAGCATTAGCATAGCATTAGCATAGCATTAGCATAGCATTAGCATAGCATTAGCATAGCATTAGCATAGCATTAGCATAGCATTAGCATAGCATTAGCATAGCATTAGCATATCATAAGCTTTGGTAAAATTGTTATAACCTCAAATACAACTAATCTTAATTGAAAATTGAACTAATCTTTCAAACTTTCAACGTCCAATCTAATCGATCCAATCTAACTTTACCTCATAAAACATTTACCAGAAATCGTCACGGTATTACAAAGCCCAAAGCGCTCCGATTCAAGAGTCGAAATTGATTGAGTTACTCGGTTAAATTTATTTCCCTGTCATTACTTTCCAATTGCCTCCTAAACTGTTTGCTGTTTTGCCCTCCCGGTACAGAGAAAAGTGATCCCCCCAAAAGGCTGATGCTCCAAAACTTCTTACCGGCAACAAACCTCCACCCCCAAAATTGAGGAAGTAGGAGGCAAAGTTGTTTTTTGTTCTGCCTCCAGTGAAAAATTTAGTAGTCCTACTCCAAACGGCAAACGAACGAACGATGGGCCCGGTAGGTATGTGGCTTTATGGCAGCCTGCCAAAATTTGCTTTTCAGCAGCTCATTAAATTGAAACGATTTTTATGACTTAACTTCTGGTCCGGATTGAAATTCGGGTATCGGGGCGTTCTTTCTTTGGCAAAAACAGGGTTGGCAGATGATTTTTGAAAATAAATTTATAGGCACAAAAATGACAAAAATGACAAAAATGACAAAAATGACAAAAATGACAAAAATGACAAAAATGACAAAAATGACAAAAATGACAAAAATGACAAAAATGACAAAAATGACAAAAATGACAAAAATGACAAAAATGACAAAAATGACAAAAATGACAAAAATGACAAAAATGACAAAAATGACAAAAATGACAAAAATGACAAAAATGACAAAAATGACAAAAATGACAAAAATGACAAAAATGACAAAAATGACAAAAATGACAAAAATGACAAAAATGACAAAAATGACAAAAATGACAAAAATGACAAAAATGACAAAAATGACAAAAATGACAAAAATGACAAAAATGACAAAAATGACAAAAATGACAAAAATGACAAAAATGACAAAAATGACAAAAATGACAAAAATGACAAAAATGACAAAAATGACAAAAATGACAAAAATGACAAAAATGACAAAAATGACAAAAATGACAAAAATGACAAAAATGACAAAAATGACAAAAATGACAAAAATGACAAAAATGACAAAAATGACAAAAATGACAAAAATGACAAAAATGACAAAAATGACAAAAATGACAAAAATGACAAAAATGACAAAAATGACAAAAATGACAAAAATGACAAAAATGACAAAAATGACAAAAATGACAAAAATGACAAAAATGACAAAAATGACAAAAATGACAAAAATGACAAAAATGACAAAAATGACAAAAATGACAAAAATGACAAAAATGACAAAAATGACAAAAATGACAAAAATGACAAAAATGACAAAAATGACAAAAATGACAAAAATGACAAAAATGACAAAAATGACAAAAATGGCAAAAATGACAAAAATGATAAAATTGACGAAATCGACGATTATGACAAAATTTACAAAATAATCTTAATTGTTAAAATTGACAAAATTTACTTATTTATAAAGAATTGAAAAAATGATAAAATTTACTAAATAAATAAAATTTTCAAATTTTACAAAAATGTCTAAATTTATAAAAATAACAAAAAAAAAATTTTTTAAATCAGATAACAAAACTGACAAAATTCGAAAAAATTTAGACCAGTAACCTTACCAATTTCCAACGGCTGTAGCCGGTTGCTGGAGAATGTTTGTAGATGGGAAATCGTTTGTTTTGGTAATGTTTCGTAACGGTTCTCCGTCGTCTACCGGCGTAGATGTGGGAGTTTTCAATCCGAAAGCAAATAGAAAAAAAACCCAAAATAACATCGCAACTCATAAATGGTGGCGGTGAGAATGTTTTTCTTGCAGCGATTTGTTGAAGGTGATGTAATGTCGATTTCGGAAATTGCGACTTTGAATCGGAACCATCCGTCACCATCTTTTTCGTTCTTGGGAAACCCGCCATTGCTTGGGTGGGTTGGTCGATTTGTTGCTGCCAACATTCGGCAATATGGGAATACGAAAAGCTCTACAAATTTTCACTCGTCGTCACACAGTGACTGTCAACATGCGAGATTGGTCCTGTATGCTAAACCGAATTTCATGAATACACAAAAAAAGTCATACATATTTTATTATTGCTTCCGTGTAAAATGAACAAGTAACATGAACGAACATGACACAACTACTAACTATGCATGTATGCTCAGTACACAACAGACACGGCGAAAATGTATCCATAGTATAGCAGCAGCAACGGGAGTATTGTCAAACATGCTCGGCGCCAAAATTTGAAAAGCTTCCTTCCATTGTAGCCGAAAATATATTCGGATTCATATGCACTTAGGCATGACATTTACTCTATTCTACGCTAACTATATGACAAAATGTGACAAAGGTGAGGAAAATGGCGGGTGGGCGGTTTTTCCGCAACATTCATACATACATGCGGTTCGTTCCCTTTTTTTTATTACGTTCTAAGGTCGTATAACGTTTTGTTGGGGAACGATTTTGGCAACCATCCGAAACCAATAACATGTTGTTGTATCCCGAATAGATTATGCGATGACTCGTGTCAGGAACCGGCGGCTTTGGTAAATAAAAAGCTACCATTCAATGAGTGTTGTGTTTTTTATTCCATTTGGAAAAGACGAAATAGTTTCAGGGGATCATGCAGGAAAATGTTTAAACGAATTGTCAAAGAATGATTCGTTGCAAGCTGTATTTTATACAAGTGCCATATAACTGACAAAAATGAAAAAAAAACTAAAAATCATTTTCAAACATAAGACATTTGGACTACAGGGTTCTTCCAATAAGTTTCAGTGTTCCAAAAATCGATATCAAACAATTATTGCAACGGAAAAATTCTTGTATAGCTAAAGACTTCACTCTTATAAGCCTGTTCAATGAATTCAGGGGTGATTGGTTATTGGAAATGCAAATTTTTAAGATGATTGAAGGTGATTAAGTTGGTGTTAATTAGATGATCTTATTAAGATCAATAATAGGAACAAGGTTTTCAAATAAAATGAGTAACCTTAGATACACTTAAAAGTTTTATTGCAAATTTATCGGTAAGAGAAATTGATGTTTAATATGACGACTAAACTAAGGTTGCCAGATTGCCCCGTTTTATCCAAGTTTGCCCGATTATTTAATACAAAATTAAAAAATGTCCAGTCCGGCCCGGTTGCCCGTATGTCATTGAAAAAGGCCCGGATTTTTCCCTGATTTATTCAATTTGCTTGGATATCACTCGGATTTTTGGTCAAAAATTTGGAAATCAAATTTCTGGTCAAGATATGTGCTATGTTAATTTTGGCAACTTTAGATTAAACCATCCATTGTTGAGGTTGTTGAGATTCGATCACTTTTTCTTGTTTTTATCTTTTGGAACAAATTAAAGCGAGCCGCCCGTCTCTTAAAGTTTCCGGCAGTTCTTAATTACGAAGAACGACGCTCCAAGAATGTTGACGCTAAGTCTTGAAACGTGTTGAAAATTTGGTGACAATCTTTAAAGTGATGTATATGATAGCGTCCGTCCAATACTGAAGTTCATTGACAAATTTTTTGGGCAGGATAAAAAAAATCCAGAAAAGTTCCAGTGGGGGACCCAAAAACAACTGGAAATTAACTTTGTGACCAAAATTCACGTGTTCAATCGATTTAGAAATCCTAGAGGATCAACAGTGAGCTAAAATTTGAATATAAGTGAAAATAATTGACTCCATGTTCGCATTTTTTTTTCAGTGTATGATTCCATTTTCAATCGAAGCTCTTATTTCTTTGAAATCAGTACAATCAATTTAACGAAGCAGTTTTTTGAATTAAAGCTTGGAAATCTTCGCTGAAAAAATAAATTACATGATTTCCAAAAATAATCATGAAAAACATTTTTGTTAGAAAAACTTTTTTTTCCCTTCACTATGCACAAGTTCAATGTAAGGATGACATGAAGGCCTTATTATTACCCGTTTCAAAGTTTCATCAAATTCTAAGGTAGAACTTTTTTGGGAATTAGAGTTTTAGATTTAAAAATGCATTTTTTTCAGTGTAGGATTAAAAAAAAATACAATATTTTTATCTAAAAATACCATCATTTTTCCAAAACTCTCTTATGAAACACATTGATGTAGGAATTGTAATTTTTGAGCTAAAAATGTTTATAAAATTTTTGCCTGAAGAGACTGGCCCTTTTTAAATATTAGTCTACATAATTTTTGGGAAAACTAAATATGTCTAGTAGCTTTTCTAGGTAAGATCTTTATGCTCGCAAAGTTTCATTGAATTTTGAGAAAGTCATGCCAACTTCGTGTAGATTTGGCGTGAAATCCGTTAATTCCTACAAGGAAAAAAATGTGTGGTTATATGATACATTTACCATTTCTGCGTTATAGTATTTTCAACCACAGAAAAATATAACATCAATTTTGTTAAAGTGCACATGAAAAATTATTGCAATTACTATGTACCTGGCAATTATCAACAACTCTCAATGTTTGTTGTTGAAAATGTCATGATAATTTCATCATAATTTCTATGACAACTAGTGTCCGCATAGTAATTTAGACATTGTGGCAATAATTCATGTCAAAAAAATACTACGCACATGGTTCTTTTGAGAACAAAACATATTTGACTCAAAAACATCAGTGCGTATAATTTTACTACTACTATTTACATTGTTGTTGTTTATAATAATTGATGATCATTGATTTATCAAGCTCGTGAGTAAACAAACAAATTTTGAGCTGCTTTCAAGTGTTAATGTGTTAATGTTAATATGCATGCATGCAAATAAACAAACAAACATGCATAGTAATTTTACTATTTAAATCAAGCTCCTCGTGCATACTAATCTTTATCATAACACATACTAATTTCATCATGAAACATTTCAATTTACTAGGCACAAAGTATAACAATGCATCATTTCAGTGATAATTTTTCTAGAACCTAGTCGAATTTACTATGCACAGCTAAAATGAGCACATGGTAAAATAGCTATGCGTAAGGTATTTTAAACAACATAACGTATTTGACTCAAAAATATGGTTGCTTGTTGTTCATTTATACCACGAATTTAGTAGTTTTACTATGCTTTTTGCATGAACCAAATCTATAAAAATATACTTTCCTGTAGCGAAAATTTATAAAAAATTTATTGGCTTAGCTTATGAAGCCGCACGAAGTTGCGAATAGAGATATAGCGCCTTTTTGACTCCTAATTTCCATATGTTTTGAAAAAAGTGGGTTCGGACTTGAAAATTTGGAAAAAAAATAAAAACTCTCTTATGTGATTTTTACCCTCAATTCCCCTAAATTTTTCAATAAATTCTGAAAAAGCATGGTTCGATATGAAAATTTCTTACCAAATGATACTAATATTGTGTGATTTTTTTTTCCAAAGAATCAAATGAAGACTATTTGAGCCATCGCACGAATCTGAATCTGGAGTGATGGCCGTTTAACCCTCAATTTCCCAACAAGCTGGTTCGGACTGGAATATTTTTTAACAAATGTGACCTATGTGGTGCGTTTTATTCTAAGGAATCCAATAAAGGCTATTTGAGCCACCGCACGTGTCGGAAAATGGACTTATGGCTGTTTTACCCTTGATTCCCCTACAGTTTTAAAATATTTTGAAAAATGCATGTTTGGACTTGAAAATTTCAAATCGAATGAGACTAATCTTGTGTGTTTTTTTTTTCGAGGAATCGAATGAAGGTTATTTGAGCCACCGCACGCTTCGAAAAATGGAGTTATCGATAAACTATTTGAAAAATGTAGGGGAGTTAAGGGTAAAAACAGCCATAACATCATTTTTCAATGCGGTGGCTTAAACAGCCTTCATTCGCTTGCTCGAAAAAATATTACAAGATAGGTTTGTTTTTATTCGAAAATTTGTAGTCCAAATCAGTGTTTTTCTTGATTTTTTTTTTCAAGTATAGGGGAATTCGGGGTTAAAAACGGACTATATCTATGGTCGTAAAGTTGTGTGGCATCTGACACTACATGTCCAATCAATTTTACGGACATTTTCTCTTAAGGAAAATATATTCTCATAGATTTGGTTCGTGTAGGAGGGAACATATTCCTCTATTGTGCACTGGATACAGATCATTTTAATTTGTTCACATAATAAGGTGGATAGAAGAGAAGTCGTGCGAAACTTATTTGGCACCTTAAAAAAAATATTTTCCTAAATAGCATAGCGTTTTTATCTAACAGCATAGAGGCAAGAGAAAATATTTTTTTATTCGAAATTTCTAATTATGAGGTGCTGATGGTGAATCTCATCTCAAAATCAAGCTTGATTTTTTTTATTAAACTTAATTTGCACTCGATTTTCATTTTAGCCAATCAAAAACTTTGAACAAGCCTATGAATTGACATCTATTGAATCTCTTAATACTCTTAGTGGCTTATACAAAGGGTCATGAAATTTGAAATACAATTTTGCTTTTAAGTTTTTTTTAATTTCATAAGGCTGGAACAAATATCAATTTCTTGTTTGTTACGCCACCCCCCCCCCCCTCCCCCTTGAAATTTCCAAAAAACTTTAAGGGGGGCGGAATAAATTAAGTTATTTATGTATTTTATGTAAATCTCTAAAAAAAAATTAACTATTCGAAAGATATCAAGACCAAAAGCAAAATTTGGAAGATGGGAGTAATTTCATTTTATGTATTCTTGATTTTTTTCTGGTTATTCGATCAAAAAAACTTGATTTATAGATTTTGTGCAATAATATTTTAAGAATTTTTGTTGCATACAAGCTTTCATGCATTTTATTCCAACTTATTCTGTCTTCAGCATTATTTTTATTATCCCCCCCCCCCCCCCTCCCCTTTCCCCTCGCAATGTTCCAACTTCGAGTGACAAAAAAAAGGATTTGAAATTTTTTCCGGTCTAATAGAACTTTGAATCAGGTGGGTTATGCAAATTTATCAGGTTTGTGATGTACCTTTAAAATTTTGATCCATTTGAAAGTTTTCTGGAGATATGCTTTAGCGATGCATAATTATTCATTCTATATATACCTAATTCTATGTAGAATTTTCTCGTAAAACGACTCATTTTATCTATAATTGTCATGGCATTTGGATGACTTTTATAGAAATAGCATTACAGATAACCATTACTGACCTTATAGGTTAAATTTAAAATAAAATGGAGAAATTGTTTTTGTCTAGAGCTCAGAATTTATGTTCCCGACTTAGATGCTGAGCCATAAGAAAACTTAATTTGCGTAGTTTTCCAGGCGTCCTACTTTGGTAGGACAAGTCCTACTTTTTGACTCTAATCCAACCGTCCAACTTTGGACACGAAATGTTCTGATTTTTCGACATATGGTTGGTCCATAGTCTTTTTCGTTTCATTTTATTAGCACTTTTATTAAAAAATAATGTTCATGATACATTTTTTTGATTCTACATTTTTCATTCGGAACCACTGAAGCACAACAAATCGTTTATCTACTTAATTTTCCCTAACATGTAAACACCTCATTACCCAAATAACTAAACTATTCTCAGTCATTGAAAGTCTACTCGTACTTAATTTTAAGTGGTTAGCGAATTATTGACTCCTTATAATAGCCACCAAGTGTATCAAAGGATTGAAAAAAAATGCCAGAAAATTTTTGATTTATTTGAAAAATTTAGAAAGTTGTTTAAAAAGATATGACAAAAAATGTCAAATTAATAGATTGATCAAGTATCAAAATTAAGTTTTCATGGAAAAATGTACAAATGGAAAATTGAGAATTATTTTCCAAGCTTATCAACATGTCGCTTTTCTTCTTTTCTGCTTTCATTTTTAACTATCGAATGTGTGGTTTCAAATTTTGAAAGCATGGCACTGGTTCATAAAACACTTTTGAAACAATCTTACAATTAATTCTATTAAAACTTCATTATGGTTTTGTAGAACGATCAAAAAAATACATTTAAATGAAAATAAGATTGTATCCCAAAAGGCCGAAAACATTTGCCGGAAATGATTTTCCTCCAGAATGACAAATATCCGAAATCAAACCCCAGAATGAACCATTTCCCAGATTTTTTTTCCCCAGAATGGAACTTTTTCCAGAATGCCACAAAACCTAGACTTTTTCTCGTTGTTTTTTTTTTTTTTTTTCAAATTGCAATTTGGAATGATAAATTCACTTTATTAGGAACTGATAATTCAGGCAAAAATTTATCCGGGAAATGGTTCATTCTTGTGAAAAAACTTTTCGGGAAATGAATCATTCTGGTAAAAATTTTCTGAGAAATGTTTCATTCTGGCGAAAAATTTTCTGGGAATTGATTAATTCTGGGGAAAAACATCTAGGAAAGTAGTGTTCTAGTGATTAAAATTCTGGTGATTTTTACTTCTGGGCAAACGTTTTCAGGGAAATGAAGTTCAACCGAAAAATAATACTGAGGATATGCGAGAAATTAAATCAACTCATTAGAAAAAAAAATTAAACAAAATCATCATACAAACTTTCAGTTTTTTAAATTCCAATGAGTGTTAAAATCACTTTTTATTACTTTCTACATATTATAGCTTCTTGACTATTGAATGTATATAAATATGTTCAAACGCACTTAATGTAAAGTTGTCAGTTTGCCCGGTTTTTTTTAGGTATACCGGATAATTCAAACAAAATTTGACAAAAGTCCAGTCCGGCCCGGTTTCCCTAATTTCATTAAAAAAAAAGCCTGGATTTCGTCCGGATTCATTCAGTTTATTTGCAAAAAAAAAACAAATTGTGTTGTAAAACTTTTTATGTTGGCAAAATATGAAATTTTTTAAACAAGTTTTAAAAAATTAATGGTGAAACGTTTTATGAAAGCCTAAAATACGATTTAATAACTGCAAATGAAAAAAAAAATCTTCTAAAATTTGTTATCTTGATTTGAGTTGAGTAACTCCGGGGTTTGCTCGCATACTGACCAGATTTTGTTCGACATTTGGGAATCAAGTGCCCGGATTTTGCCAGGATTTTAGATAAAATAGCCCGGTAGTGGAGATAAGGGCATAGTGGCCACTTTAAATAGTACGCATTTTAACCCTGAAAAACAGCTCAAATTTTTTAGATTACATCATTGATTCGTGTTTAGACATTGAGAAAGTCTACTTCCTAACTGATTGAAACCTAAAAAAGAAAAATAAAAATGTCAAAAATTGCTTTTCAAAATTTTTTGTTTAAAGCTGATAATCAATCAATGTAGGAGCATAATGAGAATCCCCCCTGGGGCTGTATAAGCACCATTTATCGGGGCATGATGAGCGTTTCTGCCGTAAAATCGAGCAACGAATTCATCTCGATGAAGTCAACTGAAGTGTAGAGCTACAACTTGACTAGTATCATCTGACGATTTGGCCTATTGGTAAGTTGTCGGAGAGATAATCAGAAGACTCGAGTTCGAATCCTGGTCGAGGCGATTTTTTTCGTCACTAACCATTCTTGATCAAAGTATTTTGAACTTAACGATGAGTCTTAGATCCATCGAAAAAGCAATTACAGAAAAATGTATGTCTGTTTTAAGAATAAAAACAATTCACATAAACTCATGCATTATGTTTCTAGTGCTTTGTTTGGTGGAATATACTACTAGCCGTATAATGCAACAATCAAAATAATCGATCATTAATTGTAAATGGAAAAAAATCGCCTCGACCACCAATCGAACTCGAGTCTTCAGATAACCTCTCAGACATCTTACCAATAGGCTAAATGGTCAGACGTAAATCAGTCATGTTGTGGCTCTATAATTCAGTTGAGTTCATCGAGTTGAATTCGCTGCTAGATCCTACGGCAGAAAATGGTCATTATGCCCCGAATAATAGTGCTCGAGTCAACAAGTAAATGAAAAAACGCGTTTTAAAATTGTGTATAGTGAAAAATCGAAAAATTAATGATGGTGAAAATTGAGGAACAATGTGTTCATCATGTTGCAGTGCGTTCATTATAGATAAAGGTGATTCAACGATCATAAAAGCTTATTTTCCAGTGCTCAAAAGTTGTAATATTTTCGTCACCTTGGTTGGTTTTTTAAAAATATTTCTGTAAAAATGATAAGGAGATTTCTTTTTTGTTGAAAAAATAATACTATAGGAAGTACGGAACTAATCCTCATGAAAATTTATTGAAGAAAAAACGTACTTTTTTAGAAAAGTGGAGTGCTTATTATGCCCCGGATGCTCTTTAAGCCCTTTTCTCCCCTACGTGCTAAAAAAAATTTGGCAACCTTAACTTAATGCATTTATTATTAAGTAAGGTTGAAGTTGGTAAATAAGCTTTAAAAAAAATTTGGTTCCGATAAACGTGAGTACAATTAGTTCATAAAAAAAAACCTAGTTCATCTCAGCGCTTATGATAAATCAAACGAATGTTACCTTTTAAAAACTTTACTCCACATGCCTTGAAATATTTTTGGCAACAGCCATTGCAATAACCGACCACCTCATAAATCGCTGTGGCGGCAAGTCTGAAGTTTGGAAACTAGAATTTAAATCTAGCCGTTAGCTGTTCCTACTAAGATCGTTCACATAAACACTGAAAACATAGTAGAAGCAAAAACAAAATTCGTAAGTCCTCGCCTCATTACAACCGAAAAGAAAAGAACGATAAATCATCTCAAAGGCAGGGCAGTTGTGGCTCGAAACTCGAAAGTGTGCATTCGCCAGCTAGCCACTGGCAAATTCTTCAGTCGGCAGCCAGCAGGTGGACGGATTTACGAGCTGCATGTTGCAATATTTCAAATTGATTTTCCCAAGCGACAGACAGAAACAGTTTAGGTGCTTTTGTTCGGTTTTTATTTTTTGTTTTTTTTTTTTTGTTTTGTTTTTGTTTCCAAGTAAAACGCAAGTGATGCTGGGCTTGTTATTCCTTGATTATTGGACTTGAGGACACCACCGCAATTCGAGAAAAATAGCTATGGCGGACGCTCTAAAAACCTTGATAGAGTTTTGGAAGCTCCAAAACTCGAATTTACAATTTTTTTTTGGTGTGAAGTCTACCCAAAAATGAGTTAAGAGGTTATTAATATGTTTGGATTTCAAAACCCATGCAGAGCTACTTTATATATTATAACAGAAGTATTTCGTTTTTCGTCAAAAAAATGCGAATATTTATCTTTTTTCAATAAAATGATTTGTTATCATAACACTTTGGTACATTAAAAAAACTTTGTCTAGACTTATTTAACTCACTTTCAAAAATCAGAATCATCAACGAATTCCAGTAAAAACACGACTCATAACATAATCTACAATCGTTAAACAACCCCTACCTTCAACCGAGGAACGCCAGGTTAAGAAAATCTATCAATCACACATATTTGCAGCCAATAAACCTGTTCTGAGTTTTGCAAAAAAAAATAAAATAAAATAAAACGATCAAATAAAATCAGAATACCCACCAGAAATAACCGCCATACAGGCTTCTTATTTGAACTAGATAAATTCAAAGACGAAACGACGATGATGCTGAGGTCGCAAACAACACTCAGAAGAGGTGAAAATAGAAACAATAATACAGCCACGAAAAAAAGATTGAAAGTGTTCTCTAATTGGGGCACGACCAGAAGTCGTGACTGGGCCTCTTTGGGTCCAAGAAGTAGCTTTACAGGTATCTGAGAGCCAAAGTCAGACAGCACCTGACTTAGTATGACCCCTAAAGAGAGCTGCAGATAGACCTATTTATTCTATTTTGTTTGAACTGGAGTCGAGTCATTCGGTAGTTCAACATATTGCAGGTCGTTAGGTGACAGATTTTTCTTTCAAAATAAGGTAGGTAGTAAACAGTTCACAAGATGGCGTGCCGCTCCTTAAGACGTTAAGCACTTTTCTTAACATCACCCTAGTGACGAATTGTTGGGTAAGAAGAACAATTTAGTGACAAGTTTTTTTTAAACACTTCAAAACTAAAACCTTCGTAGTTTATCTTGAGGTTAAGTAATGTTAAGGATAATTCTGAATTTAAAAATTAATCCTCCCGATCTCTGAATTATTTCAATACAGACTAATCTTCTTCACAACTCACTGCACATAAGCCGGCTCATTCATAAAACACGTTATTTATAAAAGACAAACGATCCCGGTTGTTGGCTCTCGGCCTAATCCGGCATGAATTTGTTGTTGTCGGTTCGAACTCGAGCTCTGAACTGGCTTCCATTCTTTTGAATAAAACACCCTCCCCGAAAATGAAAGTAAAACCGTTTATCTTGCTTGGAAAATCGCCAACAACAGCAATTTCAGGATCGCTCCCCATTTTTATTTCACCCTCTGCGCTAAAGGGACAGTACATTGATGTTGCTGGTGCGGAAATTTTTGGGGTCCACTGCATAAGTTTAGACATTGCCATTTGGTGAAAGAACTCCTTCAAGACAAAGAATTTTCCTTTTTTGATTTGGTTTTTATTCTCGCCAAAAGATATCACATAAATGGGCAGTTAAGATTGACCACCCGAGAAAATTTAAGTCAAAATTGATAAAACGAAATATGTGTTTCTTGTTTTTTTTGTTGCTGATCTCTGGATTCTGATAAATTGAAACCAAAAATTTTCATTAACAACAACATGTAACAACTGATGAAATTTAATTTGTGAAAAACTTTTCCTGGTGATTCTACACTTGAAAGCCGAAATTTTGTTTATCCTTCCACCAAAATTGATCGGGTAAAATGGCCGGAAGTGCAGATTCAAATCTTCAAAACTAGCATTCCAATATACTGAAAAATATTGAGAAACCAGGATATTGCATGGAAATAATAATTATCAAAATAACGAAAAAACACTTAAATTTGATTGAGAAATTCGGTTCATTGAAAAATGTTATACAGCGAAACAAAGTAAAAATTGAATGTTTTTTGGAATTATATTTTTTCAACTGTTTGTTTCGGAATAGCAGTCAAACCTTCTATCGACCCCCACATATTTATACATTTGGTTGCAAGCTAAAAAGTTCATGTTGAATTTTGAAAACGACCCGTGTATATTTTGTAGATTGACCCAAAATTTCGAACTGTGAACAATTTAAGCTCAATTAGGTGTTAATTAAGGGTGCCTACAAGAGCTGACAGTAGAGACAAATCTACACTTAATTTTTTTTTATACGGTACTAGCTGTTTTTACCCGGCCTTGCTCGGGTTCGCATAAAATAAAAATCAAAATGAGTCGGTGGACTTCTCAAAGTTTTGGAAGCTTTGTATTCATCATAAGATATAAGAAATTTCACCAATTTTAGGTCATGTTAGCTTTGTAAGTTTTGTTTGTCTTTATTAAGTTTTGATTGAGATAAGTTATTGTTTTTCTCGTGTTCATGATTTTGAAAAACTTATATTTATGAGGTTAGTGTTAAAGACATTTAAAATTATTTTCATTGAATTCTTGTTCATCCTATCATCACACACATTTTTTTCACCCACCATTTCTAAGGAATCTTGAATAGCGTTTACTTGATTTTTTTTTTATCTTCAGCTGATGAAACTGTTTGTTAAACTTTCACATCCCCCATTTGATAAAAATCTTTTTTTAGAGACCATCCCACTTTTCAAGTTGGATGATCTCCCTGTACAATGGTTTTTTCAAGTTTTATGTACTTAGAAATTTTCAAAAAAAACACATTCGAATATTGTTGAACCATCACACTGCTTTATGAGTACTTGTTCTTAAATGTTGAAAGTTTAACTAATAGTTTTTTGAAGTTATCGAAAACACACTATCTAAACCATTTTAATTTTAAGAAATAGATTTTATTTGAGTTATATTTCAATGTTTCCATTGTTGAACACAATCATCCCATTAATTATTGCGAAAAGTGATCAATGTTGTCAAATCACATTGGTGACCATAAATGACTCAAAAGTTAGAAATTACCCTATGAAATTGAATTGTATATAACTCAAAACCTTAGATTTAATTTCCTAATCAACTTTCTAAACCCTCGTTTGAATTTCTCGAAGGCTATCTAAGCGTTAAAATCGCAGGCTTGGACTTATAACTCTGAATCTAATTTATTTATCTCTATCTATGAAAAATCCCAAAAATATGAAAATGCTTGGCTCAAAGCTGGAATTTATGAAAATCGGTTCAAAAGTTTTTCAACACTCAGTCAAAATAGTTGTTCAGCTGAAAAAATCAATTTATTGTTCACTGTTCAGTTCACTGTTTAGTTCACTGTATGTTTTTGAAGCCACCCAGCGGCGTTAAAATGCACTTCGAAAGCCACTACAATTCTAGTCAATATATTCCTAACAGGCTAGTTGTATTTTTCAATTCAAAATGAAGGCATATTTTGCATCCCAATATCTCGTACCGGTACCACGTGCTTTGAACAGTAGAAGGACTAAAAACACCCGCCAAAATTTTCCCTTTCAAATTTTTAATCACCAGCAAGCTTTGATTTGCTATCCAGTACACGTGAACTCTGGATGGTCGTTTCTAATGCCCAGCCCATAGTGATGGTGAAAACAACCCCGCCAAAGGAAACGAAAATAGGTTGACAAAATGGGTGCCATGACTTTTGGTTCGATGAAAAAAAAAACGAAAGTTGTATGGGAGGGTCCCTTTTCTTAGATGGGAGGGGCTCAAAACTATTACTAAAACCTTTCCATGGTCCAAACACATAACTGTAACAAATTTCAGGCTGATCGGTTGAGCGGTGTGGATTTGTATAAGGTGCATACAAACAAACAAACATATATAGTCCAACTCATCTTTATATATTAGATGAAATCCGCCTGCCATAGACTTAAGGGGGGGGGTAGGGTCTAACGGGTAAAAAAAATCACCATTTTCACGATTTTTTGCTAGAGCTATCGTTCAAACAAATGTATTCAAATTTTTTGCATTATACAAAGCATTGTTAAAAGAACATTTAGTAATTTTTTCGCAGAAAAATATTGAAAAATGAGCCGGTGACGGATCACTTTCGAGGATGCCTTTCAGAAAACAGGATTTGCGGTGGACACTGTATCTCAGCACAGAATCATCTGAAGTCAAAAAATCAGAGCAAAATATTTTTAATAGATGTTTTTCTGGACCCCAACGTTTTTATTTAACTTAAAAAAAATTTTTATGAAATTTTTTTGGCTGTTTGAAGTAAAAACTACGATTTTTCACGAAAAAATCCGCCATTTTTGATCTGTAAAATCTCCCCAAAGTGAAAAAACAAAAAAAGAAAAACGTTGGGGTCTGGTATTTTATATGTAGAAAATATGATCCAAATTTAAAAAGAATCGGATAAGTAGTTTTCAAATGACGATGTCCACGGACTTTAAAAATGTGCTTTCGAGAAAAGCGCGTTTGAAGTTTCTGCTCTTGCTTTCTTGCAGTATTAGATAGGAGAAGATAATGGCCTATAACTTCTACAGCTTTGCTTTAATTGACTTGAAAATTTGACACAACATTCTTGAAATGTTTTACAATAAGAAAATAAAAAAATAAAAAAATCGATTTTTTGAAAGTGTTAGACCCTACCCCCCCCTTAAAAAAGCATTCTCTCAGAAACTGTGTCGATTTATCAGAACTATTCTAATGACAAAAAACGGTAATATTAGACGTGTTTGGAATATGAAGCAGCCCCTGTGAAAAAAACCTTATTGTTTATGTACCTAACTCTAACAAATCACTAGAGGATAAAAAAAATAGTTAAAATCAATATTTTGGAAACTTCGAAATCGAATGTTTTCGAATGGAATGTGTATCTCAAAAAATGCCTTTTGAAAAAGATAAACTATTTTTTCGAGATAGCACTAGATCTCGACGTTTTGTGGATTTCGAAGTCATTTGGTATCTATAAAAAAAATATACTTGCTATTTTCTTTGATTCTATGATGATCTTACCTATGATTTTCTGCCCAACAATGCACGAAAACAAAAAAAAAAAACAAATTTTGTTTGTTACTTTATAAAAATTAATTTTTAAGTACTTTGACATTAAAAGTTTTTGTATAAATTCGTAACTTTTGAAAATTGGTCCTAAACCTCAAATGATTGTTTTCATCGATTGTTAAAGTCTTTGAATTTGTTTAAGAGTATGATAGACCAAATTTAGTCGATTGGGGCATTAAATAAGCTTTTTTAGGAGAGTACGATTTCCTAAAAACAGAACTTATTCTATACT
This sequence comes from Uranotaenia lowii, assembly GCF_029784155.1. Classification (NCBI taxonomy): domain Eukaryota; kingdom Metazoa; phylum Arthropoda; class Insecta; order Diptera; family Culicidae; genus Uranotaenia; species Uranotaenia lowii. Next base: position 96,142,210 of record NC_073692.1, on the reverse strand, counting down.
CAAATCAAACAAGCCCAACCTTCAAACTATTTTTCAAATTTTTAAGATTAAGATTTTAACCTTTGATGAAAATAAAACGAAATTTCAAAAAAAAATTAGGAGATAAAAATCATCAGATTTCCGGATCAAATTTTCTTGATGCAAATTTGAACCAAATAATGATAATAGTATGAAGTTTGGCTGATAAAAACTGCAAAATAACACATTGCGATCAAAATACGAGATATTTCGATTTTTCACTAGCCGCTAGTATGCTCCATTAAAAAGCATAACAAAAATGTTATGAATCCAATAATAAAACCTCATTCTACAGAATGCAACACAACACTTCCCGTTACTTAAATACCTATATTAAATTAGCTGAATTTTGTTAATTGGATTTTGAAACAGAAATGTCAAATCTAGGTGTCTTTAATGTGTTAATAGTGACAATACACTGGGAAAATATAGATTTTTGTGCAGATTTTTTCGTAGAAGATTATTCTTGAAACGTTATTTTTTTCATAAAGTATCAATTCCATGATGAAAATCCTGTGGATAGATTTTTGAAATAAAATTTGTTTTTTTTTTGCGGAGAAAACAAAGAACTTAAATTCTACCTTCAATTTGTGATTTCCAGCTGAATTGTGTACACAAACTAATTTTGTTTTAAAAATGGGAATCTGGAAAACCAGTTGACAAGCAATCTTAACACATTAGAAATCGCGAAGAAATCTATGACGAGAAACACCGAAATTCACATTCTATATCTCAGAAACCTCTGGACTAAATTTAACAACTTTAGCATTTTCAAGAAACTCAAGCACCCAAATTCAGTCAATTCGAGTTATACTTCGAAGTGTTGCACACTGATGGTAAGCGAAATCCAAAAATTGCGCTTCAAAAGTCTATCCAAATGTCCATTTTTTTTTTGTTTCGATTATACTCGTTTTACCATCTTTATGGCATTCGCGACTTTATCAACGTTACAGTTGGCGGATCGTTATTGAAAAAAATATCCGGTACAACTGTGTTCGATGCTTACTCTTGGGCTCGAACTCGCGGACATCGGCTCAGGAGACAACAGACTTGTCAACTGAGCTATATCACAAGCCCTAAATGTCCATACGATTTCTGAAATTAACAAAAAAAATATGTTTTACGGAACTTATTTCAGGTCAAAATTTCATGAGCCAAGTTATAGAGCCCTCATTCAGGAATGTATTATTCAAATTCTGTATTTTAATTTTAATTTAAATTCACCATTTAAATTTTTTATTTTTTATCTGTATTGGGAAACAGAATTAAATATAAATTAACATAGATCTGAAACTTACTTTTCAATTTTGGATTGCCATTTCAAAGCTTTATTTTTTTTTAGTTTTGTGTAAAAATTAAGTTCAAGAAATTAAAGAAGCGAATGAATTAAATATTTTAAGCCTCTATTAATAAATCAATTAATCAATTAAATTCAAGAAATGCGAATTTGAATTTAAAATAAAATTTCTCTTTTTTCATGTTCGGAAAACTATTATTCAAATATTGAAAATGCATATCTTGGAAAACATGATTAAGATTTGATTTGAAATATAAAATCAAATTTGATCCAGGATTACAAAGAAGCTTTTCATTTCTAATTTCTTATGATTATTCGAATTGAAAATCAAGAATCCTGAACAGGATTCAGAATCTGGAATGAGAAAAAAGGAATACAATTTTGATTATGGGATGTATGATGAAGATAATGAAGCAATCCTTTTACCGATTTTTGGAGATAATGAAACATTACAATTCCTTTTCGACAATCTTGCTACCTTATGTCTTAATCAAATAAATCATGTGAAAAATGCCTGCAATCGCTATCTCGATTTACTGTTTTCAAACTTGACTGATGACTTTTGTATTTTGGAAGCTACTAATCCAATTTGGAAAAATGAGATATTTCATACAGCTATCGAATTTTCAATTATTTGTTCTGACAACAAAGGAATACCAGAATACGAATATGAGGAGACCCTTGACTTTTTCCATGCAAATTACACAATGATTAAAACTAAATTACAATCAGTTAATTGGCAATCATCATTTCAAAGCGAAAACCAAACTGTCAATCAGGTAGCTATTTTTTATAACATTCTTGGTAATATCTTGAGTAAATATGTCCCAATAAAAATAAAGCGACGAACGAATAATAACAGAAATCCGCCATGGTTTTCAAAAGAGCTAAAGCATCTTAGAAATAAAAAGCAGAAAGCGCATAAAAACTGGAAAGAGACACCATCGCTAGCTAATAGTTTAGAACATCAAGAAGCATGCAACCAACTAGCCATATGCATTAATACCTCCTTCGAAGTATATAATAGGAAAACAGAGGAAAACATTAAATCTAACCCAAGAAGCTTCTTCAAGTATGTAAGTTCCAAATTGAAAAGTAATAATTTTCCATCTCGTATGCACTTGGACAGCGCTAACGGTAATAATTCCCATGAAATATGTAATTTGTTTGCCAATTTATTCCAAAGCGTTTACATCAGTTTTTCGGAAGCCGATCGCGACACTGCGTTTTTCGATTATTTTTCCGACTCAGCATCATTGACTGTGGTAGATTCAATCACCCTTGAGGAAATACACAAATCAATTTGCTCCCTGGATAGCTCCAAAGGGCCCGGGCCTGATGGAATTCCTCCATTACTTTTAAAAAATCTAGTAAATGAACTAAGTATGCCCTTGTTTCTATTGTTCAACTCATCGTTGAAATCCGGTGTTTTTCCTCAAGTATGGAAAGAATCTTTTCTTGTACCTATTTTCAAGTCGGGGAAAAAGTCTGACATTAAAAATTACCGGGGTATAGCAATCTTATCGTGCATACCGAAACTTTTTGAAGCAATAGTGAATCAAAAAATATATCATCAAATAAAAACACTCATAACTGAAAAGCAACATGGATTTGTTAAAGGACGATCTACAGCGACTAATTTACTTGAATTCGTTTCTTATAATATCCACTCTATGGATCAAGGAAATTCCGTTCAGGCTCTATACACGGACTTCAGTAAAGCTTTTGATAGAATCGATATCCCTTTGTTAATTTATAAACTACATAAAAACGGATTCAGTACACAACTGCTGAAATGGATTGAGTCGTATTTGACAAACCGTACACAAATTGTTAGATTCAATGGTTCACTTTCGAAAAGCATCTCCGTTACATCTGGTGTGCCTCAAGGCTCCCATCTCGGTCCCTTATTATTTATCTTATACGTCAATGACATTACTTATTTACTGAACCAGCTAAACGTGCTTATATACGCAGACGATATGAAGTTTTATATGATAGTCAACAACGAAGAAGATTTCAGGGTGTTTCAAAATGAAATAAATATTTTTTACAAATGGTGCAGTAAAAGTCTTCTTGAACTAAACGTGAAAAAATGTTCACATATTGTATTTACAAGGAAAAAATATCCGTCATATGAAATTGTCACATTAGGAAATGAGCCTGTGGAGAGAATCAATAAGATAAGAGATCTAGGTATTATATTGGACTCAAAACTTACTTTTGTAGATCACTATAACTCAGTAATTCAAAAATCAAATAGTATGCTTGGCTTTATAAAACGTTTTAGTTATAATTTTCAAGACCCATATACATTAAAAACATTGTACACAGCTTATGTCCGATCCATACTTGAATACTGCAGCGTTGTGTGGTCCCCCTTTCAAATTTCTCATAAAAACCGTTTAGAATCCATTCAGAAACAATTTGTTCTATTTGCTTTACGAAATCTAGGATGGTCACAGAGCCAATTACCAAGCTACGAATCACGCTGTTTACTAATAAATATTGAACCATTAAGTGTTAGAAGAGAATTTGCTGCAATCTCCTTTGTAAACGACATAATTAATCAGCGTATTCAATCTACTTATCTACTAAATCAGTTAAACTTTTATTGTCCGAGTCGCCAGTCGAGAACCAGAAATCTTTTTATTTTAACCTCTGCTCGAACTGATTATGGTAAAAATAGTCCAATCAATTGTCTTATGCAGAATTATAATAAAAACTACCAGAACATAGATTTTACTATGTCTAAACAGCAGCTAAAAAGTGCTTTTTACGGCGACAGGCACTTAAGAACCTAATATTGTAGTATTTAAAGTAATATTAAGATTGTACTTCTAGTTTTAAGAATATATATGTAGCCTACGATGTTTGGTGAAATAAATAAAATAAAAAAAGTATGGTATCAGAACCTCCGAAATGGGTTTAATTTAATTCGAAATTTAATATTCAGACCAAAATTTCGATGATCAAGTGAGAAAATTTTGAAAAAGTGTAGATAGTAGAACTTTGGATTTAAGGTTGGGTTTTTGAGGTTTTGTCATTAGTTTTTAGTCTAGATTTTTACTTTTGGATAACCTTACTCTATAATCTTAAATTGGTTCTGAATTAAAAATTTTGAGTGTAGAGAAGAATATCTCGCTTGGTGTTTGGGAGTTTAACCCCCAAGCCCAACACCCCTCCCCCCGTTCCTACGGCCATTTTGGTACTATTGAGTTGAAATTTTTCACAGGTCAGTTTTTCGGGTCTTTGTCTATAGTCCATTACTGCCTTGACATGGCGAAGTGACTTAGGTATATACCCAGAGATGCCAATGTGCCTGATTTTTCAGCTTAACTTTATAAGCATAAGCGTTGTAGAGCGCCATCATTGGATGTTTTATAGAGAGGTCTGGTAGCACTGGTTTTGGATAAACGCAAGCCGTTCTGAGTAAAAATAAAAATTGAAATTGTGCGTGTTCTGTTAACGTAAAATTTGCAAATTTCTAGGAATCGTTAGATTTAGTGTCCGGGATTACATTTAGTGCAAAGTTCATCAAAATAGTTTCATAAATTATGAAAAATTTGTGATTTGTGTTTTCGTTTTTTTTTGGTTTACGGATGACGCGGTGGAGATATTTTGTTAAAGCGTTTGTAAAATCAGACAAAAAACGAATAGAGATGGCGCTGAATTCGTTAAATAGGAGGTTTTTGTCATTGCTAGCGTTAGCATTGCGTTTCGAAGTTCAAACGGTGAAGGTTTTCATCAGCGACAACTACAAGCTAAGTACATTTTCATTATGTTTTATCACTTATTCTGCATAACTTTTTTCTGTCCATGAGAATAAATTTTCAAAGGTAGTTCATCTTTCAATAAAAGCAATAAATATTCTAGATTTTTTTATTTTACCTAACAATCTTTTAAAACAACTTAACATGCTATCATTGTTTAACCTTTTACTATCGTATTTATGTAAACTGTTATTTCAGTATTTTTTTCGAAATGAAAAACAAACAGGTATTGAAAACGGCAAATTTCGAAATTCATTACAGCAGAATTAGACACAATCAAATTGCTTTCTGTTTCGTAGTCGAATGATTAGGTGAATGCAATCGTGTTTATGAAGACGTTAAAAATTTATTTACGTGTTTTTGGAGTAGCTTATTGTTCTAGTAATAAAAAATCGCAATATTTATGGTTTCTAGTATCTGATGACATTTTTTTTTAAAGATTTGTTACAAAAATTGAAATGCAGATGGCGCTAAAGAGCTAAGACATGTGAGTTTGAAATAAGCGTTACAGGAGTTACGTTTCCGATACGAAGTATAAATTTAGGCGTTTTTAAATGTCAGTAGAATTTTGGAGCTCATTGGAGATAAGAAAATCGTTAAATTCTCTCCTTTATAAAGTACATGTTCTATTTTTTTAACTTAAATAATCAAAAGCTTAAATCGCAAAACAGCTATAGTTTACAGTCGGCACTGTTAACCAAAATTGCTTGACAAATATTTTTTCAAATTCTAGGAGTTGAAACCCAAATCTACAAACTTGTACAACTAAAAAAAAATTGTAGTTTTGTAAGCATGCTTGACTATAAAATCTTATATTTCAACCACACAAATAACAATTAAATGATTATATTCCTTTGAAGTCTTAACAAGAAGAAGAATAGCCATGCTCTCTTGGTAAATAAAAAAAGTAATAGAAATAGTTATTTTTAATGCTTCCTGTTTTTCTGTTCTTGTTTTTCAAGAGCGAGGTTATTTTCGCAAAAAAATGGATTAAACAAATTGTATTAAGACTTATTCACATAATTTTTCTTGTTTTAAACAAACCTGGAGATTTATTTGGAGATGGAGAATACAATAAGTTTCGGTTGATTATTAACGATATGTTAAAAATCGTATAAATGAGGAATAGGATAGTGCCACATCAACGAACTTGAAAGTGGACTTTGGGAAGTTTAGAACCAATTTTGAATCAAATAATGTATCGCGTGGACGTTCAAATCAATATCAAGACTTTGTCTTTAAATTTTATCAGGCCTCGATTGAAGTAACACGTACTTCTAAGGTGAACGATTTTTTTTATTCGTTTTGCAATTAAACTAGTAGGAGAATTTATTACTCTTGTATAACACGTGGAGGGGGTATTTTGGAGCTTATGGTATTCAAAAAGCGTAGCAAGAAGTAGCAAATAAAAACAGATTTCGAAAAACAAATTTGTTGATTCACAGATAATCGAGAGACAAATTATTTCTTAAAATCGAAATTTATACTAAAATCCAAAAAGTTTTACTAAAATCTTTTTATTCAAATAAGATGATTTTCAAAGTTGCTAGACGAGCATCGATGGTTAGCTAGATTTCGAGAACTTTTTTTTTTTTTTTTAAACCTTGCAGCTGTAGTAAACTTTTGTATTTCATCAGGGAATAGTAAAGCGTAGCCTAATGTACAGTTGAGTACTTAATGAGATCGTTACACTAGTCAAAAGTGTCTCCTAGTCATATCCTTTCTCCCAATCCGTCAACCTATAACTTTTTTGCTAGGATGCAGAGGTAACCTCGGTCCTAATGCGCAATATTGTTCTTTTATCCCTTTCTCTTTTTTCCAAATCTATCTATTGACTACTAGGACGTGGCCGGCGCCGTTATTGATGTCAAAAGAGAGAGCATCAGTTTTGAGCATTGTGAATGTGCAGCCAATCCCAGGTTCCATTCTTTTGACCTCTGAACAAAATTGATGGCCTCGGTCAATCACGGAGTAGCAACCATTGGTGATGTGGAACTTGTTCTACTGAACCACGCCTGCGGTCGTGGAATTTGAAATGCAAACACTTAAAATTATTTAAAAAATTAAGAAGCTTTAAAATTGGCATTTCAGGTTAAACGATTAATGGTGGATGTGAGTAGTCAATCAAGCTAAGCTAAGCTAAGCTAAGCTATAAGCGTTGTAGAGCGCCATCATTCTTTAAATAGGTTCATTTCGAGCGTATTTCTGGAAATGGTTTGTTAGCTGGAACGGTCTTATGCTGTGCGTTAGGTGAGATTTTTGACAACAAATACGGGGAAATATATTTTCCAGGATTTTCCAGGAAATCCAATCTTACCAGCATACATTAGGCTCGATATTCCGACATTTAGTCATGTCAACCGAGGATCCTTAGGCCGTACCTCAGAAAACTCTTTTGGACTCGTTCTATTCTGTTTTATGTATATTTAGTATGGCTGCCACTCTATTCAGGCGTATTCGATGGCAGTTCGGATAAAACCAACATAAATGGTAACAATGGTGTAAGGATTGTCCAGCTCGTGACAAATCCTACTTACCATACCGTACATGAAGTTTGCTTTGGCAACGATTTGTTCGATATGTTTTGAAAAACTGAGTTCCGCATCCAACTCAACGCCTAGGTCCTTCACTGACAATTTTCTAGCAATGATACTGTTACTCACCTTCCGAGAAAAGGTTATCGTGCTACATTTTATGGTACGAATTTTCAATCCAAACGCGCTGCAGCACTCAGAAAACTTAAATACCGCGTTTTCAGAGTCAAGCAATCCTTGGAGTTTCGAACTGTAAGGAACATTTTCAGATCATCTGCGTATATCAAAACATGCACGTCACGCAACACTCAAGGAAACTCGTTCATAACAGTGATTAAAAGAAGGGGCCCCAAGTGACTCCATTGTGGCACACCACTGTTATCCGAGAATACGGTGGATCTCGCATTCCCAAGCTTCGCAAACTGTACTTTTTTTGTTAGGTATGAACCAATCCACTGCAGGCAAGTACCGGTAATTTAATTTTTACATAGAACTGACAGGAGAGCATCGATCCAGTCAAAAGCCTTTGACATGTCGGTATATATGGTATCAACTTGTGATCCCTGCATCATCCATTGAGTAGTTCAAAGAACGGATTCCGTCAAGTTCGTCACTGTTGAACGCTTTTTCAAAAAGCTGTCCTAAAAGTCTGACATCTTTCTTTCACAATGAGGCGCCATGGTCAAGGACAGATGTTTTTTTTTCGGGAATTCAACATCGAGGTCATTCTTCCCAAGTTAAGGACAGATGAGCGGTGGATCGCTCTTCCCCCATCGACCAGTGCTTAAGGTCACTTGGGTATCCCGAAAGGCAAAACAGAAAATTAAAAAATGGAGAACAACAAACGGAGCATCAACATTGCATCTGACCATTACCTCGTCCTTGGCAAGATACGACTGAGAGTTGCGCGCGTCCAACGACGCGAGGAGAAAATCGGGTGTCGATACGACGTCCGCCGGTTGGAGAATCCAGAGGGGAAAAGGCATACGTTGAACAGCTAGAATCCCGAGCCTCGGAATTGCCGACAGACGGAACAGTCAAAGAACAGTTGTTTGAAATCAAAAATGCCTTTATCACGACGAGCCATGGTACTCTCGGTAAAGTCTGTGGAAGAAGAAGTGAATGTCTGTCGGATGAAACCTGGAGGATGGTCGATGATCGGAGAAAGGCGAAAGTAGGAATTGAGCAGGCATGTACCGGGTCAGCCAATGCAGCTGCATGCTTACGACATGCGGAGCTGGAAAAAGCAGTTAAACGAGCTTGTAGATGAGGCAAGAGAGCCTGGACAAACTCCCTAGCCCAAGAGGGAGAAAGAGCCGCTGCCCGCCGTCAATGGAGATAGCCGATTACTTTATGACATTTCTCGCCGCCTTAGTGGTGCAAGGACTAACGCAAGAATACCGCTTCAAGACCGAGCAAGTGAGCTGTTGACAGATGGAACAGATCAGCTCAAACGATGTACTGGTACTGAGCACTTCGAACAACTTTTCCGAGATACGAATAGTGATGGCCAACAGCACGGAGCGCCAACAGTAAGTCGCATAAATGGCGTCCATTTGGAAGCGCCCTCGTTATAAAGCACCTGGGATCGATTGCATCCCTGCTGAAATGCTGAAAGCCGACCCTGCCTTGTCAGCACAATGTTGCACCGTCTTCTCGCTGACATTTGGGATACTACAAGATTCCTGGCCAACTGGATGCAAGGTATCCTCGTAAACGTCTCGAAGAAATGAGATCTGACAAAGTGGGCGGAATAAGGTTGATCTGTACAACCCTCAAAGTACTCTGCAAAGTGATCCTGCACAGGATCCAGGAGGAAATTGACACTCCGATGGCAACAAGCTGAACTCCAATTCGGACAATCATGTTTGGACCACATCACAACGATACGAATCATACTGGAACAAATCAACGAATTCCAGGACTCTCTTCTGCAGGTGTTCCTTGTTTATGAAAAAACATTCGAACGACTTAACCACGAAAACATCTGGGTGGCTCGAAGATGACGAGAAGTCCCAGAGAAACTAGTCCATCGCATCGAAGCACAGTACGAGGCATTTTCGTGCAAGGTCTTGCACGACGGTGTCTTGTACGATCCAATCCTGGTAACTGCTGGAGTGAGACAGGGATGTATCTTATCACTGATGCTTTTTCTAATCCTAATGGACGAGATTCTTACTGGATCGATCGACTGTGCACCGAACCAAGGATTGCCGTTGAATCCTTCCACAATGGAGCAACTGAACTGACCTGGCTGACGATATTGTTTTGCTCGCCCAGAAACAACAAGGCATGCAGAGCAAACTTGACAGCAGCAGGTCTCAAAGTCAATGTCGGAAAGACCAAGTCGATGGAAGTCAACACAGAAAATCCTTCAAATTTCGTGGTAGCTGGGTAACAGGTTGAAAAAGTGTGTCTTTCAGTATCTTGGTAGCCAGATTACGCCTGAAGGTGGTACTAGAAAAGACATCGAAACCCGGATCAGAAAGGCCCGATATGCGTTTGTGAGTCTTCGGAACATCTCTCTACGAACGAAATTCCGAATCTTCAACTGCCTGCGGAATATCATCCGCGCATGGTGGCCTGGAAAATGGATCTCAATTGAGGAACTAAATCGCCGGTGTCATCAAAAGGCGCTAAAAATCGAGATTCGGGAACGCAAGTGGAGAAAGATTGGGCACACCCTGCGAAGAGATGATAACGAGATTTGCAGAGAGGCGCTAAAATGGAATCCAGAAGGTCATCGAAGAAGAGGCAGACCCAGAAACTCGTGGCGGCGGATCCTAGCCGCCGAAATCCGAACTGTCGACGAGAATCTTGACTGGGACCAAGTGAAGACGCTGGCTCCGGATCGTGACTAGTGAAGGTTTTATACCACGGCCCTATGCACGGGAGGATCGGCGCGGGAGCATCAAGTAAGTAAGTAAGTTCTAGGTGAAAGTTTATTAGTTTATTTAGGGGAGAAGCGGGCTACATATATGCGCCTATTAAGCAGAATACCTTATCAAATATTTCATCGAATATGTGTACAAAAAATTTATACACATGGGCAGACACCTGTTTTCTATACATTGGAGTAATTTTTATGTTGAAATCTTTTTCAGCTTTTGAGAAATCGATTTTATTATAACTGTTGTCAAAATTGCCGAACCTTAATTCGTGCGGGCTTCATGCGCATATTCATGTTTTAGGCAAAATTTTTGTTTCTTGATTCCATTGGAAATGCTAGAAACTAATGACTTTCATGCGACAAAGCTGAAGTTTTGACGTAGAATTACGTCTTACGGCAACACTATAGGGGGGCAAATTGAAATTCGCGAACGGATCTTGCGTCACGAAAAACGCCTCTTTCAGAGACATCTTTCTTAAAAGACATAAGAAGCCTTCTCAACGTCGATTGGCTATTCGAAAATGAAAAAAAACTTGGACGCCCCGCCCCTTCATGAGTTTTGCTTTTTCCAGGCAACGAAAGTTATAAAACAAGGGGTTGCCGGACGGTTTGTTTCATTTGTTAAGAGAAATTCGAAGTAGTCACATGGGCAGCAGCAGAGATGGCCAACAGCAGCGGAAACAAGTAGTGAAAGTTGACTCCACACACCCACACATACACACACACACACACACACACACACACACACACACACACACACACACACACACACACACACACACACACACACACACACACACACACACACACACACACACACACACACACACACACACACGCGCACGCACACACACACACACACACACACACACACACACACACACACACACACACACACACACACACACACACACACACACACACACACACACACACACACACACACACACACACACACGCGCACACACACACACACACACACACACACACACACACACACACACACACACACACACACACACACACACACACACACACACACACACACATACAGCTCCCATCAACACGCCATGCAACACACACCTCCCATCACAAAACAAAACACCTCCCATATTCACCACCCGCCAGCCGCCGCCTATTTTCCACATCACCCACCGTACTTCCCATCCTCACCCTTCGCTCACCACCCACCCATTGCAAACCACCAACCCATTGCACTCTACCACCCACCCATCCTCTCCACCCATCGCACAACACCAGCGGCGCAGTGTGCACCCTTGGCTTATTTTACAGCATTGCTTCAAAGATAGAATGCTGAAAAGCTTGTTGACCGCGAAGCATTCATGGCGAGCAAGCTCGTGCGAGAGCCGAAGCAACAACGAAAACCACCCGAGAAAAAACCACTCGCGTCGAACAAAAACTGCATGAGGAAAAAGTTGATAAAAGACGTGACGGCAAGATTAGCAAGCTCATTCTGTTGTTGGACCTTTTCCCGAGTGCACGAAACCAACCAATTTGCGTCCGACCCTCTTCGTTGCTGCTGTTTTTCTGATACTGTCCCTGCCACTCCAACCCTGTCAAGGCTTGGCTCTTGCTAGTAACTAGCGAAATTCCAGTAACTGTTGCTGCTGCGGCTGGCCTGGCAGCGGCGCTTAATATTGCTGCTGTTGTCCGGTCTATACCAGCCCGGATTTTTTAAGCAAATCCGAAAATTCTGTTGTTGCATGGGGCGGCTAATAGTAGCATAGTATTTCGCATGCAGATTGAGACACAAACATTCCTTTTCAGGCCTACTACGCAGATGAAGAAAAATAGTTAACATGTTTCTATATTGTCGTATTTGCTTCGTAATTCTACGTTAATCTGGTGGTCGTGTCTTATACACAACCTCTTCAACTTTTTAAAAAATGTATTTCTTTTATAATTTTATTAATTTTGTTATTCGACCGGAGGTGATTTTTGAGGTTATGTTGGCTTTCGGTCTTTTGTAAAGAATAAAATCACTGTATGTGTTCTGAAGAACACATAAAGTGATTTTATTCTTTCCAAAAGACCAAAGCCAACACAATCTCAATAATTTCATAGAATAAAACAAAAGTTGGGGTTGCCATATCATAGAGGCAGTTCATCCATAAGAAAAACTTTATCAAATCTGTTTTGAGATCGTCAATTCTCTCTTAAGAAGTTGATAAGCAAAGATTCAAAGTTTTATTGATAAATATCATAAATATTTATACTTTTTAACATGATTGGGACGAACAAAAACACTGTCTTATTCCACTTTCCCATCATTATGAAACCATCATTAAAGCTAAAATTTGTTTTATTTCTAAGGTTGGTGATTGCATGATTGAATGATTTTTTTTTTGAGTTGGTTTATTCACAAAATTCTTTCTTGCCTTATGATCTAAGCGTATTACCCTCAAAATGCATTGATTAGATATGTTGTCTTGTCAGTCATTTCGTCGAACGGCCGTAGGCGCATTGAACCCGATAGGCCCATTTAGGAAACCTTTCCCTTTCTTGGTAGGAGTTCCATGAGCATATAACTTGTCATCCCAATTTTTATGTCACAACGCTTTATATAAGACATTTTCACATAGCTGAACGCTTTTGCAAATTTTCAACAAATTTCAAACGCATAATTCCTGAACGCTCTTCTGTTTTTGCAATCCAAAAAAGGAGCTCACTTTCACCTATTTATGCTCCTTTAATTTGAGTGCTCTCTTCAACAGCAGCAGCATTCAAAACGATTTAGGCAACAACAAAACGAATGAAGGGCGCCCAGCCAAACGGCCAGCCTTTCAGAATGAATGAGTTTGGGAAAATGAAAGGGAAAAATTTTCTCCGGCCATCTGCTTATTCAAACACTCATGGAAATGCGAGCTCCCAAACGAAAGCTTCTGGGGCCAGTAAGTTGGTTGCCCTCCGGGGGTCCTAGAGGATGCGCTTGAGCCAAACCTACAATGGACCGACCGAGTTCAGCCATCGCAAACAGAAAGGAGTCCTTCAAGTGTTTTGCCGTTGGCCAATTCTTTTTTCCTCTGGATCATTTGTATCTTTCTGCCCGTTCTGTCCATTGCAAGCGGTTTGGAGCAGTTTTTTTTTATTCTCAAACGGAAGGACGCTTTTGGCAGTTGTTGAATGCAGCCAGCCAGCCAGCAGCGGTCAATTCGCTTATTTGCCAATGTTGACTTCATAAAAGGGAAGTTCGCCATTTTTTTTTTGCTTCGCTCGACCAGCTATAGAATATAACCGAATGAATAAACTTGGCTGGTTTTTTGGTGCACTTTTAATTTTTATATGGATGATTCCGCCATTTGCGCACTCAATGGGACTTCACGAGAGAGAGTTTCGGTCAAAAGCTGGAGAAGAACGATGCTCGGTTGGAGCTTCAAGAGGCAATTAACCGGATGGAGTGACCAATTTGGTCTGTTATCGACGTTATCTTTACTGGTATGATACGGAAAAATTTAAAAAAAAACTCGATCACTAGCAACTTTTGTCGGGAGTGTAGACCCTCCGGTTAAGCATTCTGGAGAAATATTTATTAACATACAAAGGGGCGTTAGTTTGGTAACATTTTGAATGGAAAAACTGCTGTGACACTTAAAACTTTGATAGAAAAGAACTTATTCGACAATTGAAGAGAGATCAGAGTAGAAAAGAACTTATTGATCCATACTATATGGTGTACAAGTTATTTGATAGAAACATAATTTTAAATGAGTCTATAGCTAACAAATCGGTAGACAGAAAAACACATATTTATATTCAGGCATATAGAAAGTGGTCATATATTTACCTTATTAAATTCATCACAAGCCGGTGGAAATTTTTAGTTTTCTGAAAAGAAAAATAAAAGAAATATCTCAGATCAAAACACACAGTTGTCATACGAGTTTGAAATGAAATAACAAAATCCGATGATTTAGTGCTTCGAGCTTAATTGATCCTCTTGGAAACAAAATTCAATTACCCGCATGCCATAGAAATAACGACTTGCTTATTGAATGGCCAACTGGCAACTACATAAGCATGACACAATGAGTTCGGTCAGTTTACCGCATGCATGCGGACCGGATGTTGATGAAAGATCAGGTCGCAACAATTTCACTCGAATTTCCCTATGGTGAATAATTCTCGTGTTAAAATTCTTCGTCGGAAGTTAGCATATTCTTCAATGGACGACGCCAAAAGTGATAAAGTACCCTCACTTTATTTTCAGAAGTTCCATATCACAGTTTCGCTTCCATACAGTCTAGAGGTGCAGGAAATGTTTACCTCAAAGTCTGCCGAACGTTATAATGGATTTTTGAAAATGAGACCGTGGGTTTTTTTCCCTGTGCTTGTTGCCTACTCTATCTCAAGAATGGAACATGTCATATGGGGAAAAAACGGCGAGGGTAACAAAGAAATTGTTCTGTGGGAGCTTGTGGTTTTTTTTTCTTTTATTATGATTGTTGATTTTATTCATTGACGTAGAGCGCAGACATCAAATGCAACAAAGTTGACCGGAGAAATTTATAAATTGCCGGATAAGTCATTTTCTTGAGCTATGAGACTTTTTTAAATCGACAACATATGTAGGTTAAACTTTTTAAAGGTTCAATTATGGACAGTGGAGCAAACATGCAATATTAGTTTTTTTTAGGAAGTTGTTTAAAGGTCGTTTTTTACAGAAACCTTATTATCACCAAAATTGATATATTTTATGACAAGTGATTATTTCAAAATTAATTAAAATAAAATTCTGTTATTTGGAGCTACAGAAATAAAATGATTTTGTTTTGTTGAAAAATGAAAATGAAATTTATCCTCTTTTCAGGTAAAGATATTTTTTTCTTTTTGAGTTTTTTTTCTCATTTGATTGTCGATATCTTTCATTGAGGATGCTATCCTATAAAAAAATTAGCAAAATTTGTATGAGCAAGTTTATTCGATCGTGATAATAAAGGTTTTGGATTGCTTGAAACATAGGTACTAATTGATATAAAATGTTTCCAATTAAATAATTATAATACGAATTTTATTGAATTTTTTTCCATAATACCGATTGGAAATGTACACTTATCTCACACCCCCATATTATTATTTTTGATAAAGAATCAATCTTAGGAGGGTTAAAGCAATTTGCAGAGTACTTTGTGGTGCTGCAATTTTTTGGCACCCCACTGTACATTAGTGTAGTAATAGATGTGTAGGAAAAATTTTAATATCGAATTTACATTACCGACCATATAGATTGGCCGAAAAAACTAACCTGTGCTAAAGTTCAACTTAATCTGACTTGATTGAGGAGTGTTTCGGTTTTTTATACTCAAAAATCACCAAAGGGGGGACCAAAGAAAATTTGGAAAATCGAAATTTTTATTTTAGTGCCTAAATACTTTGAAATGCCTGAATCGTCGAAATCTGGTGTTATCTTGAAAACAATTTTTTGTCCAGATTTCAACTCTCTGGGTACTTTGTCGGTATTACGAAAAATGGTTAGATCCAGAAAGTTGATTTTTTACCAATATTTTTTAGAGATAATATCAGGTCTTGACGTTTCATGAATTTCTAATTTTTATAAATTTATCTTTCATTTGTAGCTGTATTCATTACATTGCTACCTGCCTTTACTCAATGACAGAATTGTGATTTTTGTTCAGTCGAATTTTCAAAATATTTCATACCGAATTTGAATCCGTCAACATGATTCGGTCTCAAGATGCATATTTAGGATTTTTTTTATTTTTGTGTCAAAACACCAAAAATGTTGCAACCTGCTAATGAATCTTTTAGAACAACATTCTTCAAGATTTCTTCCCAATTTTCTATGCAAACTTTCTGTTTCTTTATCGGATCTCTCTGTAAAGTGTCTTCTTTCTTTTTTAGTTTCCTTTTGCTTCTTTTTTCTCTCTTCTTGCATTCCGGTCCTAATTTTTTCTATACGATCTTTTGCAGGGTTTTTCATAACATATATCAATTGCATTTCTCTCTTTTATCCAAATATTCGCTGTCTCTTTTTCTCCATTTTTTGTTTTTTTTCGCTTTTCGGTACCATAGGATCTTTTTTTTTTATCTTAATCACTCTTTTATTCCTTTTGTTTTTTTTTTTATTTTTTCTCTATCTTTCCTGTATATTTTTGTATTTTTCAATCTCCTCCTCCGTTTTACTCTTTTATTTTACTTTCAGTATATTTTTAGTTTCAGTTTTTTATTCTTCGTTTTTTTATATTGTTCCAGTTCAATTTTAACTATCTTTTGAGTTTTGATATCTTCTATTATTCTTTGTTGTCTTTTAACTTTCATTAGTATTTATTCTTTTCCATTCTCTTTATTTTTGAATTTTTTTTTTTGGCTTTTTTCCAATTATTTTTTCAATATTCAATTTTGTTCTATCTTTTGCCTCTGGGTGTTCTCGATACTTTCGCTGCTTTCCTTTTGACTGGTTTTCTCATCCTTTTTTTTCCTGATATTCCTTTTCTATGTCATTTTTAATCTCTGTCGTACTGAGCATTAAAATCTCCTCTAGTTTTTATTTCACTCTCGGTGTTGTTGCATCATATTTCCATTTCCATTAACCTTTCTTTAACCTCTATTTTGTTACTCTTTTATTTGACCTAATTTTTTGATCCAATTTGTCATGGTTATCAGTTTCATTATTTTTATCTCTTTTCTCTTACACCCAACACATCACATTTTAATAATTTCTATTTCGTTTACTTTTTTTATTCTTTCTATTCTGAAGTCTTCTATTTTACCTTGTTCCTATCCACTTCTTCACTATTTTTTCTCCACTTCCCTGGATATTTTTTTTAAATTTTTCCTATTTATCGTTGAAATCTTTCTTTTTTCATCATACAGTAGATATTTACTTCTCATTCTCTTTATTTTTACCAATGTTTTCTCTATCTGGTATGTAATCATAATTTAAATTTTCAATAATTTTTTTGTGTTTTCGCAATTCTTTCGTTGCTCTTTTCTCTTTATGTTTATTTTGTTTTCTCTTTTTTCATGAATCTCGTCTCGTTCTCGAATTCAATTGAAATTTCAAGTAATGATTTGAGTTTTTCGTCAGAATACAAAAATCTTATTCCGAGTCTTTCATCGGAATATCAAAACAATCCGAAAATTCCATCAGAATTTTAAATAACGATCCGAACTTTCATCAGAACACCAGAAACTAATCAAAGTCTTTCATCGGAATCATTAAAAACAATCCCATTTTTTCTCATCTTATCTGTCACACCTACTTGGTTCGTTATCCTTTTGAATCCGATTCATCCATCGAAATATAAATTTAACTTCAAGAAGATACATGATTATAAAAAAAAACAGATTAAATATACTTGACAGTGGATTTTACCCTTTCTTACCGATTGTAAATAATAAACAAATTATACCTCTGATTCATAAAATTGCGATTAAATTGTTTTTAAATAAAAGTATTTATAAAATAATCATTAATATAACATAATTTGCGGTTAAGGCGGTATTGGGTGAATCCTGGAACATCCTGATTGATCCTGAACCCAAAGCGTTCAGCAATTCCATCGTCTATTGAATTAAATTAAAAAAAACAATGCTTTCAATAATGTCAGATTGGCAATTTCGTCAATTTCGTCAAAATAATCTTTGAGTCAAGTGTAGCATTTTTTCCAAATTGGACCATTTTATCATATTATTCCAGTCTTTTTTATATCATGTTTGCCAATTTTGGTATTTTTGTATTTTTTTTATTTTTAAAATTATTTTCATTTTATCATATTTGTCAGTTTTGTTGTTTCTGTCATTAATTAAGCCGATTTTGTCAATTTTGACGCTAATGAATTGTATTTTGTATTGTATATTGAATTTTTTTTTTTGGTTTTGTCAATTTTACCATTTTTTTCAATTTTATCAATTTTATCAATTTTGTCATTTTTTCATTCTTTTCATTTTTTCTTTTTTTTTTCATTTAAGTAATTTTTTTTCATTTTAGTAATTTTAGTAATTTTTGTCATTTTTGTCATTTTTGTCATTTTTGTCATTTTTGTCATTTTTGTCATTTTTGTCATTTTTGTCATTTTTGTCATTTTTGTCATTTTTGTCATTTTTGTCATTTTTGTCATTTTTGTCATTTTTGTCATTTTTGTCATTTTTGTCATTTTTGTCATTTTTGTCATTTTTGTCATTTTTGTCATTTTTGTCATTTTTGTCATTTTTGTCATTTTTGTCATTTTTGTCATTTTTTGTCATTTTTGTCATTTTTGTCATTTTTGTCATTTTTGTCATTTTTGTCATTTTTGTCATTTTTGTCATTTTTGTCATTTTTGTCATTTTTGTCATTTTTGTCATTTTTGTCATTTTTGTCATTTTTGTCATTTTTGTCATTTTTGTCATTTTTGTCATTTTTGTCATTTTTGTCATTTTTGTCATTTTTGTCATTTTTGTCATTTTTGTCATTTTTGTCATTTTTGTCATTTTTGTCATTTTTGTCATTTTTGTCATTTTTGTCATTTTTGTCATTTTTGTCATTTTTGTCATTTTTGTCATTTTTGTCATTTTTGTCATTTTTGTCATTTTTGTCATTTTTGTCATTTTTGTCATTTTTGTCATTTTTGTCATTTTTGTCATTTTTGTCATTTTTGTCATTTTTGTCATTTTTGTCATTTTTGTCATTTTTGTCATTTTTGTCATTTTTGTCATTTTTGTCATTTTTGTCATTTTTGTCATTTTTGTCATTTTTGTCATTTTTGTCATTTTTGTCATTTTTGTCATTTTCGTGTCATTTTTGTCATTTTTGTCATTTTTGTCATTTTTGTCATTTGTCAATGATTCAAGACAGAAAAAGCCTGTAAAATTTAATGAAGAAAGCTATTGATACACGGGAAATTATGTTTTCAAAATGCGGTAAAATTACATAAATTCAATTTGACACAATTTATGTTACTTTGTTTTACATTTTTAAAAGGGGTACTACAAAATGGCTTTCAAAATTGGGTAGTTGAGCCACAAAACCAGTATTCACTAGACACTAGACTAGATACTGATTCATCTTCAAAGGTACTTACATATCAAACAATCGATTTGTGCATTTTCTGCCTAGAGTGTTTGGTTTGAAATTTTTGCAATTACACAAATGCATCTGCTCTAAGTGGGGGTGAATCTTTCAACTTAGTTTGAAACCCATTATTACCACTTCTAAGAACTGTAAACCAATGCACACATTCCTGCTGCTTTGCTCACTTCATTGAATTGGCGGCTTTTCTCAAGATTCTCCCGTATTCATCAGCATCCCTAGAAGCATTCCTTCTTCCTGAGGTAAACCCAGAAGGGTCAATTCAGGGAGCTGCAATGCAGTCATCAGTTAACATTAACATTCCTTCAGGTCGTTGGAAGGTTCAAACTATGCACATCGCACCTTGCCATTGACTGGAGAGCTAATCTAGCCACTAACTAACTAACTAACTAAAACACGCCCATCGAAATGAGATGATCCCAACTTCAGGGGGTGCGGTTGATTTATGAAGATGTACGAGTAGCAGCATTCCAGGCGCAGAGCAGGGAGCATCGCCCGTAATTAGTTAATTAATATGCGATGTTCTGACCATTTCGTCCATATTATAATAAAAGCCAAACCGCGGCCAAATCAATTCCAGAAATGACCCGCATAATGTGCTTCGCCCCGGACGGAGTTGATTAAGTGATGATTGCCGACCCTCCGTAAATCTTTCCGGGACTCGATGAGGCTATAGGGCAAAGCAATTGGTTTATTGGTTTTCGGATGTTTTTGGGGCGTTCCGCATTCAGGAAACCGCGGAATCGGAGCAAAGGCTAATATGGATCCCCGGTCTTGGTGTTTCTTTGAACCCGATAAATCATCTTGATCTGGCAGTGTCGTTTGTGAGTTTTCCGGAGGTTAAATGTTTACCAACTTAGCTTGTTCCGGATGATTTTGAAGGTCAGTGGAGCTCAACCACGGTTGCCTAGAACGCTTCAAAAGCTATGAACCATTTTAAGGAAGTAGAACTCTAATGCTACACCCATAGAAGAGGTTGCAAAAATCCAATGCCTATTTAGCAAATCTCTGTGCCGATAATGCGCTGAAATGTGCACTGTGCCGAAGATGATATGTTTGAAAAACCGTAACTGGCATAAGGACTCGGCTCCCAACCAAAATGATGCATGACCACTACATTCAAGCGAAACAAGAAAAACATTTTATGGGATTTCCTTCCTATTGGATAATTCATCCCAGAAACAAGAAAATAAAAATATAAACTTCAGCGCCCGTATGGAGAGTCGAACTCAAATCACCAATTTTATCGTCTTGCAAGTCCGACATCCTAACCAGTGTGTTATTTGAGCTTCATGAAGGACGAGGGTTATTTGTCATAGGCTTTCTGCCACCGAACAATCACAAAAAATCGCACAACGGTGGCTTCCCGGCGTTTGGCCGCCTTTCAAGGTAGTCTTGCGATGGAAACGGGAAAGGGAACGGGAGTGAAGGCAAAGGGAAACCCATTGAATGAGAACTGTGCTTTGCTTACTGCCTGCTATTACATACACACGCTACATATACACAGCTGCTAAAGCCGGGCAGCTTGGCCGGTGCGTGGTTGTTTGCCGGTAAATTGAAGGAATGTTTTTGTTGTTGCTTTTGCTACATACACACGCACAGCTTGGCCGTGGTTGTTTGCCGGTTGATTGAAGGGATTGAATTAGAAGGATGTTTTTGTTGTTGCTTTTGCTACATTCACACGCACAGTGCTCGGTTCGCTGGCTGCCTGGTGTTGGCCGGTATTTATTTCCATCCTTCTTCGTCTTGTGATGCGATAGGGAGGGACGTGAAAGCGTTTGTATTTTGTTTCTTTCAGACATACGCAATTCAGTTAACTTGGGAGATTAATGCCGGTGGGAGCAAATCGAATCAGCACCGGTCGCGTTATCTTCTTGTACCAATGATGCTATGTAATTGACTACACGCCATTGGCACAGAGGCTGAATTTTAGGTGTAAGAATCAAGTAAGTATCAAATAAGTTTAAGTTTTATTAAAAATCATTATTTCTTGTAAATTTCTTCAACCTTTAACCACCTAATCAGTTATTGAAATTTTGATTCATCGGATGACCAACCAAATCATTCTCCTGTTGAGAACTTCAATCGGCAGTGAACCTTTAAATCAACAAATCGCTTCAAACAAACCAACCATCAGCTAAATTTATGGTCTTTGACTGGAGAGGAAGATGGTCTTGTTGTGATGTGATTTACACCATGCTTTCGCCTTCAGGAGTCCTCAGAAGGATGATGCTGTAGAAAGAAGTCGGGAAAATATGTCAAACCAATCCGAGGAACCGCACGTCTCGTAGAGCCTGATTTTATGGAGCCCCGTCTCAAATTGGCTCTAGTAGTGACGATGTTCCAATAGCACGTCGTCGAATGTGTGTGTGTGGGTAAAATGAGCGAGAAAATGAAGGACAAACAACACGTTTGGCTGATTTATAAGTGGATTTCTATACTGTTTGTTTACTCTACTGTGTGGTAGGGAAAATCCACAGGGAAGTGACAGTTTGTTTTTGGGTAGTACATATGTACATTCGAGAAGGAGAAGCTAGGAGAAAAGGCAGAACCGAAGCTGGCAATAAAAAAGTTAATATTGAAATTCATAATTTATTGCCTTGTAAGCGGTTTTTATGTATTTTGGATTTTCTCCATGTGGGGATGACGTTCAGTCGTATTAGTGGACGATGCAATGTTGAGGAAGTTCGGTAGAAGAAATTTACAAAATAATTTTCAGAAATGTTCTACGTGTTAATGAATACTAACTGGCGACTTATATAAACCAATTGAAAACTTAACATAACACTGATTCTTTACCAGTTCATGTGCCAAATTCAAACGATTTTTTTAGAACAAAATGAACTAAAATTTTCCGTTTTAACAGGATTAATATAATTTAGACAAACATCATAAATATGTTTCAACTGACGCTTTAGTTACAAAGAAACTGTTATAAAATCATTTTTTTAAGTTTGCAATTAATTATGATAATGGAAACAGGGAGATGTCGTAGCACAATTATGACAATCTAAAATACCTCCTTCTACTCCTCCTATTAGGAAAAACTTCTCGTCTTCTTGGCTTCTACCATGAATCCTATCAATGAATATATGCAAAGGAAAGAACTAACACTTCTGAGCGTAGCCGATGCATATCTGAAATTGTGCCCCAAGCAACAATTGTTCCAAAATCACAAAGTATGTAAAAATTCAAATAGCAAATTTTGTGACACTGCCCAGGGCTCACTTGGAACCAAGTTGTAAAAAATATCGAAGTCAACAAGAAACTCAAAACCACTGTTTAATCTGAAACACCACACCTTATACATTGCTCATAAAGGTCAATTTTATTTTCCAAAAGTTGTGCATTTCGATTCACATTTATCCTCCTCCAGTGTCCAGAGAAGATAGTTTCTTACAGCAATGCATGAAGTATTTTTCAAAGAACTTCTTCTCTGTGCTTTTTCCACTGGTTTGATTCAGTTTTGACGAAATTCGAATTTATGCCCAAGAAAAAAACATTCGTTTAGTTATTCCGAATGTTACCGGAGTTATCAAAACAAAACAAAAAGCGATCTAACTCGACTTATTCTTTTCCCTTTTTTTAATTTAATATTTAACATTTTGTTTCGGCCGATTTCAAGCCTTATTGTGCTCAGTTTTTTTCTTCATGCTGTTCTCTTGACCCAACTGATTATTTAATTGTTCTGATACCAAAGCTGTCCTCTAAACACATTATCCAGTTTATTCCTTAATTGGGGAAGTTGTCTTTACGAATTTTGTTTGCCCAATGCTAAGCTATCCTGTCAATTTGCTTTAATTTTTTATAAAATCTTTTGAGCTGTTATCTCCTATATGTATGTGTTTGTGTTCGTTTATTACAAGCTTTCTTCAAGCCGTATTCTCGACACGCTTTTTCCTTATTTTAAGTTGTTGTGATATAAAATAAATAGGAGTACCTACTATTTGTATCGGAAACTGATAATACAATTACATTTATTCTCGTCAATTCATGTTTAGATATCAGGTTACAATTGTGATTGATGCACGGAGAAAAACGACCACAGTTTTCTTATTATTTCAGCTGGTTAGGCAGCTGGCGTAGTTGAGTTTTTCGCATAAATATAATAAAGCATGGATCATCAGAAATCTCGACGCACTGTTTATTATACTATAGCGCTCCTAGTTGTCGGATCTGGAATATTTTGACAGTACTTTGTTTGGAAATGTTTGCTCTATCAGTGCTGAAAATTTTTATTACGATTCGTTTTGTTCCAAAAAAGTTACACGTGATAGAAGCCGCGAGATGAAAACTAATTTTGGACACCCACGTTCAAAAACCCGATGTGGTCTGGTTCAAAAATCGCGAAATCTGATTTGAGGAGGCTTCCTGACCAAAAATTTTACAAAGCCACTGGTCGGAGTGATGTCCCCATCAAGTTCAAATTCGTTTTTGTCAATAACTTTGCAGAAAAGTGTTTGATCTGGCAAGATATTTGGAGCTGCGGCCGAAAAACCCCGGTTTTTTGTGAAAAACAAGACCATGGACTCCGAAATGTACAAGGAGGAGTGCCTGAAAAATGTTTTTTTTCCTTTTATTAGATCTCACCAAGAATCAGTAATGTTTTTGCTAGATTTAGCTAGCTGCCACTACAGCGAAAAGGTACTACAGTGGTATCGAGCCAACTGGTGGATTTTGTCGAAAAGGGCGTCAACCCACCTAACTGTCCTCAATTCCGCCCTATCGAAAAATTTTGGGCAGTTGGACGACTCGGGATGCAACAGAGATGAAGAGATTGTGGAACAAAATGGCCGCTGAGGTCAGTGTATAGGGTGTCCAATCTTAGATGAGTGGTTTTCAACGAAAAGTACGAAATTTCATCAAAACAACATCGGAATAGTTCTTTTTATTCTTTTTTCCTTAAAAGTGCAGTAAAAACTCTACAATTTCTGCACAAAACATTTTTATTTCGTTTACATAGCTCCGAGATAGACCCTTTTTAATGCGTCCAGATTTGTAGTGATCCATGCTTTAGACTCAACTACAAACTGATGATTGACTTTACGCAATCAAGTATGAATATAATGGATTCAACTGTTATGGTATAATTGATTCAACTGTAAATATGATAGATTCAACTACAAATGTGTAATTGGTTATAGGCATTCAACTATAAGTATTGTAGATTCAACTGTAGTGGTATAATCGATTCAACTGTAAATATGATGGATTCAACTTCAATTGAATGATTGATTTGAGGTGTTCAACTATAAATATTATAGATTCAACTGTGTAATTGATTCAACTGTACTGAAATTACTCCTATAGTAACTATAATCGAAACCTTTTAGAGGAATGAAAAATTCATTAAGTTTTCTTTTCTTTTGTTTCTGTAAAGCATGGATCACTACAAATCTGGACGCACTATTTATTTTACCATAGTGCTCCTAGTTGTCGGATCTGGAATGTTTTGGCAGCACTTTGTAAAGGAATGTTTCTTCGAATTTCATTACGATTCGTTTTGTTTCAAAAAAGTTAAACGTGATGGAAGCCGCGAGATGAAAATAAATTTTGAACACCCACGTCAAAAACCCGACGTGGTCGGGTTCAAAAATCGCGAAATCGTTAAAAATGGTCAAATCAACCGTGTGTAGCGTTCTCAAACGTTTCCGTGAGATGCGTACTATAGATCGGCAGGTTCATACCAAGCGTCATAGTGGAATTAAGGATCGGAAACTACAACGATCAAGGAAAACACAGGGTAGTCGGACTATGACATTGCCAAGAAATTCAACGCCGACCGGTGCACCGTCAGCAGAATTCGTCTACACGAAGGAATACGATCCTATCGGACCAGTAAGCAACCAAACCGGAAATTGAAGCAGAATTTAGTAGCCAAAGGACGTGCCCGCAAGTTATACAAGAAGATTCCAACGAAGTTCGACGGATGCATCCTCATGGATGACGAAACGTACGTGAAGATGGATTTTGGGCAGCTTTCTGGCCAAAAACTATGTAAAGCCACTGCAGTGGTGCACTGCACTGGTCATGGTGATGTCCCCGGCAACTTTAAATTCGTTTTTGCTGATAAGTTTGCAAGAAAGTGTTTGATCTGGCAAGATATTTGCAGCTGCGGACGAAAAATTCCGGTTTTTGTGAAAAAACAAGACCATGGACTCCGAAATTTACAAGGAGGAATGCCTGAAAAACTTTTTTTTTTCGTACATTAGATCTCACAAAGGACTAGTTAAGTTTTCGCCAAATTTGGCAAGCTGCCACTACAGCTAGGAGGTTCTACAGTGGTATTGGGCCAACGGGTGGATTTTGTCGAAAAGGACATCAACCCACCCAACTGCCCTCAATTCCGCTCTATCGAAAATTTTTTGGGCAATTGTCAAGCAGAAGATGAAGAAGAATGGTAGGACGACTCGGGATGCAACAGAGATGAAGAGATTGTGAAACAAAATGGCCGCTGAGGTCAGCAAATAGGGTGTTCAAACTATAATGAGTGATACTCAACGAAAAGTTCGGAAATTCATCAAAACAACATCGAAATATTTTTTTTTTATTATTTTTCCTTTAAATTGCAATAAAAACCCTACATTTCAAGTACAAAACATTTTTATTTCGTTTACATAGCTCCGAGATAGACCCGTTTTAATGCGTCCAGATTTGTAGTGATCCATGCTTTAAATATGAATAGGTAGTTGAAAATCATCAAAATAGTCTTCTAAAATTTGTTTGAAATTGTTCAACGGATAAATCGAACAAAAGTTTACTTGTTTTGGATGAAACAATTGGTGTTGAGGACAAAAAGTATGAAAGAGGGAGCGAAATCAAAATATATTTTTTACAAAATTTTAGATAATTTCTTAAAATTTTCTGTTTAAAAGTAGATAACAATGCTTCTAAGAACTTTTTTTTTATAGATAACTGCATTTTTAAGGCGTTTTGTTGTATTCCAAAGGTTTAAAGAAGCTTTTAAGAGGGTTTAAGAGGAAATTTTACGTTTGAGCTACTATTTTTTATCAAACTGCTTATTTTCTCCATTAACATGACGTTAAATGACGAAACATGAATTCTAGGCTGAATTTATGTTAAAAAACCGGCTTCTCATTCTAAAACATTGATTTCTTTAATCATTCAAACACAATTTTTTCAGTTTGTAGTCCTAGATGGCAGCACTATCTAGCTGTGAAACGGAATTCAAACCCTGAATCAACTGAATCAAAGCAATCGAAAAATTCCTTTTAATTCAACCACGGTTCATATACCAGTATTTCGATAGCAACTTACTACCTTCTTCAGTGAACGTTTTCGATTGATGAATGTGTATCGTTTCCCCCCCTTATATTGTTCGGGATCGGGAAAACCCTTTATCGACTATCCTGAATTATGTAAGGTTTGCAGGAATACTTGAACCAAGAATTATGTACTTGGTACCACGTGAACTCTTTGGAAATTCTATGATTACTTAATCAAATAATTAGAATTAGATCAAGCTCTCTAAAATGTGAATTCCTTGGACCAATTATCACAATAATGTAATATTTTCCGATGGAGATTGATGGACTAAATGCCTAACAGTATTATTGTTATGATTTGCAATTGAATTGGAAGTTGAGATGAGATGAGAATTTGACGCAGGGTTTCTGAAAATAATTGTGTGTTTTTGAGAAAAATAATTCTGACTTTCTGTGAGTTTTCCCAAAAATTCTGTGATGAATTTCTGTGACGCTATTTCCTTGAATTCCATGGAAAATTTATGATAAATTGTGTCTATTTTACATTTTAGTTAGGTAAAATCAATTATTTAATAAGCTAATCGCCGCGATAAGTTGTATGTTTTTATTATCGACTTTTTTCGGCGAATAAATAACTAAAAAATTACTTGCCAGTTTGTCCGGACGTTTCGAGCTACTTTTGGCTTTTCACTCCTCTTCAGCGGACCTTAAATTAAATTTATTTTTCTATAATATACCATTTTACCATACTATTTTAAACTTACTTAATCTAGCGATCGTCTACACTACTGTTTGTAGTTATTTGTTTACTTTTGATGTTATGTTTACATTTGTCTGTCAGTGTTTTGATCTTAGGTAAAATGGAATTGTAGGCTGACTTAAAATTTATAGAGTCCTTCTGTTTATTAACAACGTTGTTGTCGCCCCTAATTTTGATGTGGATCATGTCTGCACAAATTCTTGTGTTATATTATACCGTATTGCGCAGGTCTAGGGGAAAAACTAGCTCGATATTTTAAACAATATGACATCAACGTTGCCTTTAAGTCCTTAGACAAAGTTAAAAACACAATTTTTACAAAAACTAAAGATAAAATTTCAAAGGAAAAAACAGCAAATGTTGTTTATGACATAACATGTGGAGAATGTTAAAAATCTTATATTGGCGAAACAAGTCAGTTTTTGCATAAAAGATTAGAGCAACATAAAAACGATGTTAACAACAAAAAGGTTGGAGGATCAGGACTAGCCCAACATAGCATAAAATATGGTCATATTTTTGACTTTAAAAACACGAATATTCTTGAAAAAGTTTCCAAATATAACACAAGAATTTGTCCAGAAATGTTCCACATCAAAATTAGGGGCGACAACGACGTTGGTAATAAACAGAAGGACTCTATAAATTTTAAGTCAGCCTACAATTCCATTTTACCTTAGATCAAAACACTGACAGACAAATGTAAACATAACATCAAAAGTAAACAAATAACTACAAACAGTAGTATAGACGATCGCTAGATTAAGTAAGTTTAAAATAGTATGGTAAAATGGTATATTATAGAAAAATAAATTTAATTTAAGGTCCGCTGAAGAGGAGTGAAAAGCCAAAAGTAGCTCGAAACGTCCGGACCAACTGGCAAGTAATTTTTTAGTTATTTATTCGCCGAAAAAAGTCGATAATAAAAACATGTAAAATCAATTACCATTTTTAATCTTATAAAACTAATCAAACTAATTTTAACTATCAAAAGTTAAAAATCAAATTTTGATACTGTAAAAAAAATCGGAATTCGATTCAAAATTTAAAAATTCTGTGAAATTTGTGAAAATTTCAAAATTCTGTTTTCTGTGACACAGATAAAGTGATGAAAATTTGCTCAAAATTCTGTAAAATTACTGATTTTTCTGTGTTTTCGGCAACCTTGCTTTGACGGTTGTATATTTTTGTGCTGGTTAGTTTTTGCAAATCAAGGAAAGCTTCCTTCAACGTGAACTCCTACAAAACTGTGTTGGAAAAATACCTAAAAAATGATGAAAATGGGTCTTAATAAACCTGGAAAATCAATATTGAGACATAAT
The DNA here is from genome assembly GCF_029784155.1 of Uranotaenia lowii. Lineage (NCBI taxonomy): Eukaryota > Metazoa > Arthropoda > Insecta > Diptera > Culicidae > Uranotaenia > Uranotaenia lowii. Next base: position 96,113,341 of record NC_073692.1, on the reverse strand, counting down.
TTGGTTTTAACTGGAAAAGAGTGCTGCCATCTACGATTTGAAACTGGAAAAATGTGGCCTACTGAAACAAATCTAAGTTTTTGAATTCAGGAATGTTTTTTCTAATTCAAAATTAACCCAAAACGTTTTCTTCGTCATTCCACATCATGTGAATGAAAAAATGAAACAGCTTGATAAAGCATTGTAGCTTAAACGTCAAATTCCTTAGTGCTAGAGAAAAACCTCTTAAAAACCTCTTTAAAACCTTCGGGATACTGAAAAACACCTATTCAAATGTTTCGTAGAAGCATTATCATTCACTTTTAAACAGTAGACTTTAAAAAAAAAAGGATTTTTAAAGAAAAACATGTGGTACTATTCTAATTTCGCACTTTTAACCTACTTTTGGTCCTCAACGCCTATTGCTTCATGCAAAAAATGTAAACTTATGCTTAATTGTAGCAGACTATTTTGATGACATTTAATCGTTAATAATTTAACAAGCAAAAAACATAGTTGTACTATTCTTGTTTCGCTCAGTGTAGAAGTTAGTGTTAATACAAAAAACAGAGCTCATCCGATTGCGTGGGTGACAGGTGACTTTTTTTCGTTACGCGGAATTCGTTTGAAATATTTTAACTCGTACCCCAATGGTTTTGCCATAAAGCCAATTTTACATTAACATGCTGTTCTTTCACATGAAATTTTTTTTTAACTGACAGCACAAAAGAATTAAAAACAATAAAAGTACAAATTTCAATGAGAAACTATCTTGAAAGAATGAATTAGGTCCTTTCGTACTTTTTTTATTCGCTCAAACTTTCGATCGACCACATCAGAAAAAATACGAAAATGTTCAATTAAAACATGTTCTCGAACAGAGCATTTCCAAACTCCGAACGCTAGAAATGTGTCATGGATAGGCATTTGAATTCTAAACGGTTAGCAGCCCTCATCTCGTTCGTTTTGGTTCCACTCTGTTGACAGATAATTTCATTCGTGCTCCATTCTATATAGGAAGGTCCTTCTGGATCAAACGGCCAGTTTAGCATGCAGTGCAGTGCAGTGGACAAACATAGAACACCAATCGGAATACCGAAATATATGGTCCAGTCGACAGAAAAAAAGAGCTCCCGATGCGTCATCCTCAAAAAACCTGTGGAAACTTGTTAGTTCCATCTGGGTCAGACACAGTCCATTAATCAAAAAATGCAGATGCAGTTTCCCCATTCGAATGGTCCAACAGGACGCACACCAGGCTCTCTGGATCATTTTGGCGTTATTCTTGTCATTTTGGGATACCCTCAAACAAACACCGATTCCGATGACCGTATTCCGATTGCAGTCAGTCGTTTGGATGGAATTTGTGCAAAACGAACAGCAGCGTTGAGCCTTTCGCGGAACAATTCGAGATGAGCTCGGATCTCGGTTTTGATATTGGTGAAACGGAATGGTGCCACCGGGAATCCGACGGACATGAAATATGTGAATCGGGTTCGGACAATTTAATTAGCCTGCCGGACCCAACACCCAAACAAGGCACAGGGATGATTAATGTTGTTTCGGAATCTGTTCATTAACCCTGCTTGAGGGTTTTGCTTTTCAGGGTATGATAATCCGAAAAAGGATTTTTGGAAATTTTCAAATAATTTAATTAAAAATTAAACAGTTCTGATAAAATAACCAATCGATAATTTTGCAACCAGGAATTTCAATTTCAAGCTTTGAAAAATAGAACTTGCATTTCTTAAGCTCATTAGAGTGTGTAACCAAAACTGGGGCCTGAAAACCTTAGTTTCGGAACAACGACGACGACGACGAAGACGTTTGTAAATACCAAAGTCCGTGTTTCGACTGACAGGTTTCCCAACAGGCATCATCTGCATCCAAGCGAAAATGCATTTCTGGTGGATCAACCACAACCAAAGTCCATCAAGCGTTGCAAAGTGGTCAGTCCAAAACACGACATACAAAGTTTGCAGTCCGGTCCCGATTTCAGGTCGTCTCACTCTCTGTGAATTGACAGTTGAGGTGGCTAGATAGGAGAAAAAAATTGACTATGGTACATCACATTGTCACTCAGTCAGGGCCGGATTAAGCCATCGGGGGGCCTGGGGCAATTTTTCTCGGGGGGGCCCTATAATTCGATTTTTTTTTTCAAATGCTACCCAGAAAATACAAAAAACGTGTAAAAAAACTGGGGATTATTTCAGTATACTATCTTCAAATTGCCATGTTGTCACGTTGCGGAAGAGTTAAGAAATTTCTTAGAAATGAAAAGAAATGATCGTTTGGTTTGTGCTAAGTCGAAAAATATTTACCTAGTGACAATTAGGAAGTATCTTGAAGATTTGAAACATATAAAACAAAATTTAAAAAAAATTAACAAAATAACTAAATCCATATTCCATAATATACAGATATAAGAGTTCAAGAATTCAAAACTTTAAATCACGATATATTAAGAACAAAAATTCAGTGTCCTTAATCTAAATCATAATTTCAAATCAAGTATTGAGAAACAAAATATGAATTCAATTAAAAAAAAAGAGATACAAAGTTACAATCAGACTAAAAGCAGAAATTGCACTTAATGTGAATTTCAATTTTATGTCTTTGAAACACAAAAAAAAATCTTTTCATGAGATGTTTTTGAATATGATTCTCATCAGATAATTTTTTTTTTTTCAAATTGTTATTCTAAATGTGACGAAAGTTTAATTCGATGCCCTCAAAGCCAAAGGGGTATAACTGCAAAAATGATCGGTTGGAAAAAAAAATTGAGAATAAAGATTGAATGTTTGAAACACAGAATCAGTTATGATTGAAAAAAAAATCAGATACGGAATCCAAATGAGTTTAGTACTATAAACTAAGGTTGCCGGATTGCCCGATTTTATCCGAGTTTGCCCGGATATTTAACAAAAAAAATTGACAAAAGTCCGGTCCGGCCCGATTGCCCGAATTTAATAGAAAAAAGCCCGGATTTTGCCCGGATTTATTCACATCATTTTCCAAAACAAACAGAGAAAATCATATTGTGTTGTGTTGTTCTCAAACGGATGTTTTGGGCAAGTTTTATAAAGTTTTATAAAATTAAGAAAAGTTTTATTTTTTGAAAGCTTGAAATACGATTTAGAAATTGCCGATGAAGAAAAAATCAAGTTTATTTTTTCGATTTGTGCTGAGTATTTCCTGGTATTTGATCAATTTCGCCCAGATATTGATTTTACCAGGTTTTTAGCTAAAATAGCCTGTATTCGTCCAGCCCGGGTACGTGCTGAAAAATTCTGACAGCCTTACTTTAAACAAAGATTCTGAATTTTCAAAATTCAGAAAAATGATGAAACTGAACTTCAGTAACTGAAGAAACAACACAAGATTTGAAAATCCCAATGAATTGAATCTGGAAAAAGATCATAGAAAAATTCATATTAAGAAAATCACTAAATGATAAAAGCAACTCAACTGACAGATCGTTTTTATGATAATTTGAGAATGATCATTTGTAAAATGATATGCTGAATTATGGATATTCACTTCATTAGATGCTAAAACTTTGGTTAAATCAGTTGAAAATGTTCCAGTATAAATTTCATGTCTTAGACAGAAATTGTTATGGAAATTCAATAAAGAAACCCTGTACTGTCGATAGGTCCAATTTAAGCAACTACAGTTTTTTTTTAAGATTTTACTTTCAAAATTAAGGAGGGAAAAGGGTTTAGAATTTACAAACCAATGAAAATCTCAATAATAATGATTGAAAGGTGAAAAGTTATTATAATATGCGGTTTTAACCCGGATACTGCCCGGGTAAAATTCTGAAATGTTTATCATAAAGCGAAATCAGCTGCAATTTAAGTGAAGTAAACCATAACTTGGAAACTTTACGTAACAACAAACATTATTTTTGTGCAAGACGTTTGAATGAAATGAAAATGAGGAGATGTTTTTTTTTATTTTACCTGTTCTGTAAAGAATATCGTAACTGATATGTTTCGATAAAAAATGAAAATTTTAGGTGTTTTGCCTCATATTCTTCTTAATTTTTTTCGAATTCGGTTTTTTGCCAAAGATTTCGATATTCTCAGCTCGCAAAATGTGGGAGAGCTCCTTCACTGCTTACTCTAGGGGGCTCCCTTAACTTTTTAAGACAAAAACTAATCTAGATATTTTTTCATGTGGGCCTTTTAGTTCTTATATTTCAAGTTTTCATTCCGATTTTCTAGTTTTGATTTCTTTTCATGGATTTGTAGTAGTATGATTAAAGTAATGATAAAACTTTTTTTCCTTCGGGGGGCCCCCCTGAGCCGGGGGGCCCGGGGCAATTGCCCCTTTTGCCCCCCTTTAATCCGGCCTTGCACTCAGTTCATGTGCATTTGCGACACGTTTTCTTAGAAGCGTATCTGCATGGGACACTAGACTGAGTCGGATTGGGGTCTTTTTCGAATTTCTCAAACCCTGGGGTCTAAAAAGCTTCGTTTTGGTTCAAAACTCATCCATGTTTTTGTGCAGTTTTAAGTTGCGTTCAAATGAGTTAACTTGATCTTTTTGATTTGTGTTGGAATCAACATCGTTTTGTTTCGTCTGTAGATTGAAGCCTGCTAATGATTTATTTGCCAATTCATAAATTTTGCAAAGAAAATTTTCCACAGAGCTACTTAATCGAAGTTAAAACAGTCATTAGCTGTTGTATTAGGGTATATTGACAGTTCTACAAGAAAACCACCGTGACAAAAGGCCTCAGCCCTAACCTCAAACCATGGGAGAACAGACTCGATTTTTGAGAAGGGGGCACGATAAACGCGATTCTCCGGTACAAATGTCGACAAATTTGCCCTGTGGAAAAGCGATGCACAGATGTTCGTGTTTTGATTTTTTTTTGGTGTTCAGGGGTGCCAAGTGCATTGATTTTTGGAAAATGATAATATTCGTTTAATTGCATTGTTATTGAAAAACCTTTTCATGAGTACTGAGAATTTGCAACTTTCTGTAGATTTCTATTCGAATGTGAAATTGAACGCATCATTCATCTGAACGAAATAACAACTATCTGTATCGCACACTTAAAGGATGTAGCGAATTATGTGGATATGTTTAAAATAATCAGAGCATGTAGGCGATTATTATCAAAGTCAACATAGAAGGGGTTCTCATTAATTTACTTGTTTGTAACAGTGAATGATTTTGCATTCGTTTGGAAGTTAGAGCCAATTATTTTTTAATCTACCAAACAGGAAATCTGAAAATATATTTCAGATGTTTTAAATTCACCTTGAAAATTCATTAGCAAAAAATTGTTTATATTGATCCTTTTAGGGACGCCTCGTAAGGAATTGAAACGTTTGGCTGTTGATAGTTGAAAAAATCTAATCCATTCAGAAATATTATAATTAGTACAACACACGCAAATACTGATTTTAGAAACGCACCTAGCATCACTGATGAGGCCGCCAGCAAATCAAAATTTGAGGTTATGGCTGAGGCTTATTTTTTGCCAATACTATCGTCCGTATATACCCTTATAGGGGTATGTCTTATGGCATTGAAAAAACAATCAATCCAACTGACATCACTGCTGGTGAATAGCGAGGTATTGTATGACTACTTTGCAAGCATGACCTCGCTGGGCATCGGCAGTGATGTCAGTTGAATTGATTGTTTTTCAATGCCACAAGACATACTCCTATTAATCATTTAATAACTTTTTTGTCTAATCAGAAACGAAACATTAGCAGGCTAGAGGACACAGAAGAAAAAAAATTAATTTGATTCTTCCGAACAAAATAATCAATTTTGCCATACATACCTGAAAGTTCATATTTACTCATTTGAAACGAAACTTTAAAATTCTGCAAAAACTCATGAATGAGTTTTGAACTAAAACAAAGCTTTTAAGATCTCAGGGTTGAAAAATTTCAAAATTACCACAAATCGACACAGTCTTATGGGATGCAGATCGATTTGAGGTGAAATTCCATTTGCTGAGAGTCTGTTTGCAAATATACGCCTTATGTTAAACAAGAAAACAAATAAAGAACTTCTTTTTTTCAATAAAAGCTGAATTTCTTGTTTTTCAATTCTAATACTTTTAAGACAGCTTCCCCCTGAACTTGGCTAATAACACTAGTTTACAAAATTTGAAAACAAATCGTGAACTTGATTCACTGACCAACATTTTTAATGTGAAATCGGGCGCTGAATCCGAAAATGAAATCTCAGTAGAACCGTTTTTGAGTTATGCTCCAAATATGAAATTTCGAAAAAATTAAAAAAGTTCTTGTACTTAGATTAAAGTATCTCGGACGGCATAACAGTAATTTGAAATCTCTCTTTTGCATATTGAAGGTGAATAAGTTTCCTATCGATCATTTGAACACTGTTTTTGCGTTTGACCAACAGTATTGTTGATATTAGTGACTTGATGATAAAAAAAAATTATAAAAACGCATTTTTTTAGAGAAAAATTTTTTTCAACGAAAGTTTTAGACTCAATGGTAGCATTTAAAAAATCTGATTTTCTTTTGCGCTTAAATTTCAATTTAAAACAAAGATTTCAAGTGGTTATTTATCAAAATCGGTTGAAAATTGAAGAAGTTATGGCTACTTTACCATAACTGAAATTTTTGGAGTTTTTAATAATTTAACGAACCGCAGTACACTTATCATAGTATAGGAAGAATGAAACATGATAAGTATCATTCGCTCCTAGTCAAAATTATTTATTAGCTTACCAGAAGGTCACATGCCAAGTTTCAGGAAGATCTGACCATAGGGAGGGGTTGCTTAAGTCTCAAACTTGAATAAAATTTTGAGGTATTTTCCCCGGGAGGAACGAAAAATACTGGTTTTTAATCAATAACTTTTTTCATCACTAGCTGATTGTTTTTAATGGTTGATTTTCTTAAAGCCTAAGTTAAGACAAATATTTCACCCGAAGACTGTTACTCAAGTGGTTTTGAAACAGAAAAGTTATTGCGGTTCAAAGGCCGCAAATTTTGTCCAACACTCAATGAGTACTTTTTACGCATTGCGTTTTATACGACAATTTCCGACCAAAATACAATCTTTGAACCGCAATAACTTTTCTGTTTCAAATCCAATCGAGTTACAGTCTTCGGGTGAAATATTTGTCTCAATTTAGGCTTTAAGAAAATCAACCATTAAAAACAATCAGCTAGTGATGAAAAAAGTTATTGATGAAAAACCAGTATTTTTCGTTCCTTCCGGGCAAAATACCTCAAAATTTTATTCACGTTTGAGACTTAAGCAACCCCTCCCTATGGTCAGATCTTCCTGAAACTTGACATGTGACCTTCTGGTAAGCTAATAAATAATTTTGCCTTGGAGCGAATGATACTTATCATGTTTCATGCTTCCTATACTATGGTAAGTGTACTGCGGTTCGTTAAATTATGAAAAACTGCAAAAACTACAGTTATGATAAAGTAGCTATAACTTCTTCAATTTTCAACTGATTTTGATAAATAACCACTTGAAATCTTTGTTTTAAATTGACATTTAAGCGCAAAAGAAAATCAGATTTTTTAAATGCTACCATTGAGTCTAAAACTTTCGTTTAAAAAAAATTTTCTCTAAAAAAATGCGTTTTTATAATTTTTTTTCTCATAAAGTCACTAATATCAACAATACTGTTGGTCAAACGCAAAAACAGTGTTCAAAAGATCGATAGGAAACTTATCCACCTTCAATATGCAAAAGAGAGATTTCAAATTACTGTTATGCCGTCCGAGATACTTTAATCTAAGTACGAGAACTTTTTTAATTTTTTCGAAATTTCATATTTGGAGCATAACTCAAAAACGGTTCTACTGAGATTTTTTTGAATTTCATTTTCAGATTCAGCGCCCGATTTCACATTGGAAATGACCTTCAGTTTACTGAGTTCAAAAATGCTGTAAACTAGTGTAATTTATCTATAAACATAAATCGAACAACCACAAACAATTTAGTTTTGTGACTATTCCTGCGGTAATCGATATCAATAATTGGGTCTAAGTTGTAAATGAGAGAAAGCTAAACCACACTATATCCATACCTCTATCGTCCAACTTGCTTACAACCTTCTCATACCGGAGAAAACGAAAGAGCAGAAAATGGAAACAAATCTGACCCTTGACAATAAATTAAACGAAGCAATACAAGTTAATTAAATTACACAACAGTGAATAAGCGGAGCCTTTACATAGCTATGGTGCGCGCGTTACAACTCATGTACATACGAGTATGTCAGCGACAGTCTGCCGCAGGCTGTTCCCTCTCGTTTGATTATGTTTCCAATAGCATTCTAGAACTGCTGGATAATACGCGACAAGAGTGCCTCACATACCTATTTCTTGACGCAGAAGGAAGATTATCACATTGCGAACCAAATACGAGAATTCTCATTTTTGTCGCTTGATGCGAATGGGCTACTCTTAGAAGCAAAGCCAAATGTTACAAATTTAACAATAAAACTCTATTCCACAAAATTTAATTCAACACTCGCGGTGACTCTAAGATACTTAATATGTAAAATTTGGTCCAGCGAATTATGAGGTATAGTTTGCCGCATTTCTATGTGTCGTATCCCGTGCTCAAATAGCGTCACTTGTTTCCTCTACCGTTCCAGGAATGCGTCCGTTATCGTCAAAATTCGCTAGTAGAATGTTTTGCTCCTCGTTCAAACACTCTCATTCATCCAACTATTTCCTTTTCTTTCTCTCTCAATCTCTTTTCCAAAGTTTTCGATTACAACTTCATTCTTCTTTATTTATCTTGCCTATCAGAGTGAACAGGACAGATCAATTTTCGTAGGCTTTTTCAATGGTTATTTGATCAAAGCGTTTGGTACACTAAACCAAATTGTATTTTGTTTTCCATAAACTAAACCGTGTAATCTAAATAGTAAATTTTTAAATTATTCCATCCTTCATACCTTATTCACTACACTATGTTTCTCGGATAAGATTTTCTCGCGGTCCTTCATGTGTTGAGTTTTTCATAGACATAAAATCAAAATCAAAAAATTTAAGGATGATTTTTAAAAACAGTTAGTTCACAAGCATATTTTATTATAAAAAGATGTATCTTTTAAATGCAAGAGGTTCCATACAAATTTTAAATATAAAATCCAAGTCTGTATATCTGTCTGTTCCTTATAAAATCAGAAATTACTGTACCGATCATTGGTAAATTTGACATCTGAGAGGTTTTTAAGCTAGTGGCGGTTTCTACAGGGTCCGGCAATTGAACTGTTACATTACTTCAACAGTAATTATTTCGTTGCACACGAAACATAATTGAAAGACCCCTCGTCGCTTTGTTTACATTAAGTCTTAGCTATCAATGGATGTAAGTGTTACTTTTTTTGTAATCAGGTGTTATCCGAAAAAATGGATTTCGAACAGAAACGTAGCGCTATGGTTACCTTGTTCCTAGCCGGGACGCCGACCTACTGTGGTGACACCTGCCATGGCGAAGATCGTCAAGAAGCACCTTAAGAGAAATCCTCGTCGTAGTGCCACTGAATTGGCAGAGGATCTCAACATATCATATCGTAGTCTCCGTCGGATCCTAAAAGATAAACTTCAGACCAAGCCCTACAAGATCCAAAAAGTTCAAGACCTTACGGTAAAGCAGAAACAAGAACGGGTAAAAAGAGGCGCTGCTGAAGAGGGCCGCGGAAAAAAGGTTGGAGAATACCGTGTTTACCGACGAGAAACTCTTCACCGTACAGCAGTTCGTTTGGTTACCAGACAGATCACAAAGCCATTCCGACTTGCTGACGGCCACCCGGCGACAGAAACCAGCAACGGTGATGGTTTGGGCCGGAATCACCCGTGATGGCCGGACTCCGCTGGTTTTTGTCCCTGGAGGAGTGAAGATTAACCAAAATACATATCGGGAACTAGTTCTACAGAATGTCGTCGAACCGTGAGCACCTCGACATTTCGGTTCCAGGGATTGGGTTTTTCAACAGGACTCAGCGCCGGCTCACTAAGCGAAAAAAAAACCAACATTGGATAGCGCAACATTTTCCAGGGTTCATTTCGAGCTCCGAGTGGCCGGCGAGTTCGCCAGACCTGAACCCTATGGACTTCACTGTTTGGAGTATGTTGGAGGCCGAAGTCTGCTCTAAGAAACATGAAGGTGTGGAGGTTCTGATGCGTTATCTCGTGGCAGCCTGGGATAAAATACCACAAGAACGCCTACGGGCCTCATACGATGCGTCTCTCGACCGTTTGCGGCGAGTAGTCAAACTCAAGAGCGAACAAGTCGAACTTTGGTCTATTATTAGACGAGACAAACTGGCAATCAGCTTGTGAAGATCTGAATGTCGATAATGCGGTATCTGCTTTTTACGGTCAGCTTTGGAGCGTACTACGCGAGCACACGTCCCATAAACGATCCACTCACCGTAAGCCTTATAAACTTCCCTGGTGGAACTCTGAACTGCGAATAAACCGCAATTTGGTCCGAAAAGCTCGCAAACGCTACTTCCGAGGCAAAACGGATAATAATAAAGCACACCTATTGAGACTAGGGAACGAATATTCGGCTTTGTGCAATTCCACCTTTGAACGATACATCCAGAATATTGAACGTGATACGTTCTAAGAACACACATCGGGTACTGCTAGAGAGTCAGCAGATTTGTTTGCCGAATTTTCAGCATTGTGTATAGTTCGCAAACCTTAAACTGTGACGACGCTTACCTCGAATCTTTGCCTTCCTACAACATTAGGCTGCCACAGTCTGATTTCACTATTGAGGAAGTGTTTATTGCTTTGAGTAAGCTCGATCCGTCGAAAGGACCCTGTCCTGATGAGATTTCATTCTCGTTAGTATCAAATATTGCAGCCTCTCTTTCCTTATTACGTATAATTTTCAACAGATCGGTTTCTGAATGTGCTTTTCCCAGCCACTGGAAAACTGCTTCAGTATCTTCAATCCATAAATCTGTAAACTCTTACCGTGTAGAGAACTAACGGCCCATAGCGATCCTGTGCTGTTTTTTTTTTTTCAAAGTGCTCTAGTCTCTGATATACGAAAGGCTATATTCAGCAGCTAAACCGATACTCACCTAATACCAGCACGGATTTGTAAATAAAAAACCGACGCTAACAAACCTGATGTGCTATGTAAATGAATTGCACACCGCAACAAACAAAAAAATGCAGGTGCATTCGATATATAACTACTTTCGACAAGGCTTTCGCAAGTACAACACAGCATAGCATCAACAAAGCTCGAACGCTACGGTTTTCCTTCATGGATAATGAAATGGCTGCATTCCTACCTGGTAAAACGCCAAGGTACATAAACATCCGAGAAACACACTCTTCAGAATTCGACATGCCATCTGGTATTCCACAAGGTAGCCACCTAGGGCCGCTTATCTTTGTGCTTTTTTAGTGAAACTCTTTGAAGATCTAGATTTACTCAGTGTAAGCGACGCTTCTTGACCTAAGATCGAGAGGGCGTCCTTAAAGAGCAATGGCTAACTAAGGGATGGTCGACTACGACCACAAAAAAAAAATTTTTAAACTACTCGCGCGTCTTTTTTGCATTGTCTGGGCATTGCGTTTAAGGAAAAACATCAAAATAAGGGCGATGGGAAAAGTTTTCCTGAAAGCTGGCGAGACATGAGCCAGCTCTCTAATCCTGGAACCTGGTTGTAAGGCGGATGATTTACTGTGTGATTAAAGATTACTGTCGAAGTATAGGATTTGAGAAGCGTTGTGGTTAAATCAAACGTCGTAGTTGTATCGAAGTACTGTGCGAATTCAAAAATCGGAAACCTTGGAAAGAGTCTCGAAAGTCGACGGAAGTGTGGTGGCTTAAAACTAACCCCCTGTCCGACTGAAGAGGAAATCCGACGGCCTATGTTTGGACACCCGGAAGACGTAGTTGGCAATTCGTTGGTAAGTCGTTGTACTTTATTGAAATGCGATTGCATTGATTTTCAAAGAGCCGACCTATATTTCCAACGATATTGCCAGTTTGCTTCTTCCCTTAGTAGAGCGCGAAAACAAATTGTCCCCCCCCCCCCCTGGGGTAAGAGTCCGGGTAAAGTATTTTGGCTGCAAGCACATCTGAGCATAAAGAGGTAAAACACCCACTACGAGTCATTGACTCGATAGTGGACTGCATTGCGCTTCAGGAAGATATGAACAAATTATTGTTATGGTGTGATATGCATGGGATGGAAGTGAATGCTGGAAAGTGTAAATGCATAAGTTTTTCCAGGACTAGAGCATAATATTGTATACGACTATTCACTCAGGGACTCCACCTTTGAAAGAGTTTCAAAGATAAAAGATCTCGGAGCTACTTTCGATCAGAAGCTCTCGTTCGCACAGCATATCTCGACAACCACAGCAAAAGCGTTTGTTTTGAGTAGGGGAGAGGAAGGCTATATGCGCATATTAAGGAAAGCACTCATTTTCTCCTATACTAGAAAAAATAGGAGTCTGAAAACTATATGCACATGAGCGGACATCTGTTTTATATACGTTAGTGCAATTTTTCTGTTAAAATCTCTTAAAGTTTTTGTGAAAATAATTTTATAATAAAAGAAGTCAAAATAGCCGATTTCCGAAACTGGCGGGCTAAATGCGCATATTTATGTTTTAAGCTATATTTCATTACCACTTGCAATATTTTGATATTATTTAATTGAAAATGGTAGAAACGGATGTTAAGCATACGTCAAGGCCGAAATTTTGGTGAAATTTTTTACATCACTAGTTCTTTTGCATGAAACATAGTTAAGTATGCCATATGGCCATATTTCAGGGTAATATTTTGTTCATATTGTATTTTTATCGGATCAGTAGGAAGTTCTTCTTTTTTCGCTGTAAGATCGTGATTTGAGCGTAGATTTCATGTTTAAATGATAGAAAGTAAAAAATTTATAAGACTAATCTATTTTTCTTGATATAGGCATTTAACCTACCTTGATATGGGCATTCAGAACCTGTCTCTTATTCCAATATCTTATCATTTACAACTTTGCCAAAGGCTTCGATTTGTTGAATTTCCGATTTCCAGATGAATAAGAAAGAAAAACCACTAAAATTTTTGTTCACAGAATTTGTATGCACAATAATTAAAGTTCAATATATTATAACAAAACTGACAAAAATCTTGTTTGAATTTTTAAATTTTTTCGACTTTATATAATAATTTAATTTTATTATGCCATGTGTTAAAAGCGTATTACCCTTAAACTGCACTGATTAGATATGATGAATCTCCAGCCATATCGTCAATCGGCTGTATGCGCATATTACCCAATATGCGCATATAGGAACACTTCCCCCTAAGTGAGTAAGTGAGTTTTGAAGACCCCTATGCTCTTAAAAAAGTATTCTGCTCGTTAGTACAAAGTGTACTGGAATATGATGCACCTGTTTGGGCACCTTACCAATCCGTTCACATCGGAAGGATAGAGAGGGTCCCGAAAAAATTTCTTCGCTATGCATTACGGAGATTGCCCCGGCGAGATTCTGTACGTTTACCACCTTATTCCGAGAGATGAGGTCTTCTGTCACTGACGTCTTTGAGTAAAAAGAGGACATATTTGCAACGGATCTTCGTGTACGACACCTAAGCAAACGTTATTTATTGCCCTCAATTGCTGTACTCTCTCAATATGCACGCTCCAACTTGACTACGCAATAAAAATTTTCTCTGGCTACCAAGAAGCAGAACAAGTTTTGGCCTAAATCAACCACTACATCGATGCTGTCATGCTTTCAACGTGGTTTCCCACCTGTTCGTTACTTAGGTTAATTTTGAATTTTAAGATTTTAGGTCTGTATGACTCCTCGGATAAAGACTCCAAATAAAAAAATAAATATTTACCAGTGAATTTTGAAAAAGTTTTTTGTTTTCAAGAGAAATTGAATGAATTTGAAATAAAAATTGTTTTTTATGATCAATTTATATGTATATTTCAATGAAGCACTTCAATTGCCGGACCCCTTATTATAGTAACAGATCCCTTCGACTTAAGGGAGGGGGAGCTCTCAGCCAATTATATAAAAATGGATTTCTATCTTTCTGTCCATCTGATCCCTATAGACTCGAAAACTACTGAACCGATTTGAGTGAAACTTGACTGGTGAGGGTATTGAAGGCCGGAGAAGGTTCTTATGATGATTTGAGACCCCACGAAGGGGGAGGGGTTCTTAAAAACCAAAAACCAAATCTTGTTAATTTCGAGAATCGATCAAGCAAAGGGTACCAAACTTGCTATGGGAGAGTATTTGGGTACGATTGATGATACAATGATTATTTGAGATCCCTCCCTTCTTGCAATGGAAAGTTAGCAAGGGAGACTCCCTTTCAATTTTTTACATAACTCAAAGACTAATGAAGTATATAAAACCAAATTTGTATGGGAGGATATTATAGTAGGAGAAATGTCTCAATGAATATTTTAGATAACATTCTCTTTCCAGTGGGGAGAAAGGAAATGAGGAGAGGACTTCCTTACAAATTTTGCATTACTGAAGAACAAATCGTGTAAATGGAACAAAGTTTGGAATGGGAGGCATTTGGGTATGAGAAATGTTTTTATGATTTTCGAGACCTCTCCCAACTTCCAATGAAGAGAAAGAAGAAGAGAAGGTGGCTCCTATACGGTTTTTTTTTGTATATCTGGGGAAAAAATCAAGATTATGGAACCAAATTTGGAGTTTTTCGGTAATGTGTGGATTGTCATGGAATGGTAGGTTTATTTATCGGATTCCATACTTGTTTGGTGAAGATGAGTGTGGTTCCGGATTACTTGATGATTTCCTGTGAGATGTGGTTTCTGGAGATTCTGGGGAATGAACTTATTAGAAGTCTGAACTCCGACTACCCTCAAGTTAAGATAGCTGGAAGACAGCCGATCACCGTAGGTTACCTTCATAGTCATGTAAAGAATCCAAAATTGGAAGTCGAAAAAGCAGGTATTATTTATAAAATCAAATGTAACGATCCGTGCCCGTCAACATACATTGATCCAGAATTGCCAACTGGTTTTCAAAAAATTTCGATGGTTAAAAAAAAAATGTCTGGAAAAGTCTGGTTACTGTACTCATTACTTTACTTGAAAAATCGTATAATATACAGATATTTCTGTCACTATCAATTGCATGGGTCTCAACGTGCTATACTTATGGCCCTACTTAACGTATATTTTCCCACAATTTAACTTTTTAAACATCTTTCCCCAGCAAACATAAATTCGCATTAAAATGATAACTCAAGTACCGTAAACTGGGGGAACTTTGATCACTTTTTTCATTAATTTTTGAATATTTTTGTAGGGGTTGCTTTTTCGTAATATCTAAAATTTTTAAAACCCTTACTGAGGTGAGGAGTATCAAACATGATCATTGATTGTAGTAAATTCAAAAGACATTGGTGGTAATAATTGAATGTTTGTTACAAAACCAGATTTCGAGTTTCGGGGTAACTTTGATCACTATGGTTTTTACGTACCGCAACATCTTCAAAAATTTTGTTATGGTGCCAATAAGCACACAACGCATAAACATTAATAATAGTAATTTTTATTAGGACTATACTGAGTTTTTCAAGGTTTTTTTTCAAAAACATTTAAAGTCAAAAGATGGACCATGTTGCTGCATACATCTAGGGGTAAAAATTATAAACATTTCTCAATTTTTTTTGGCCTACAAAACAAATAAAATTTTTCCTTCATGCAATTCCCTAGGTCCTTGCACTGTTCCCATGTATTTTGTTTTTCTTCAAATTGATCTATTTTAAAGGGTTTTAGCCATTTTTACTATACGGGGTTTCTCATGGAAATACACCGTTTTTTTTTTTCATTATAAAAATATTATCACCAAATGACCTTAAAAATAACACGTAAACTATACCTAAACAAAGAAAAAAGTTGAACTTTCACATTAAACAACCCATTTGCTCCTAAATGCTTGAACTTGATCAGGAGAGATGTTTGTTTGTGAGCCTTCGAAAAACCAGATATTTTAAGTTTTTAAAATTACATTATTTGGAATATCAAAAATCTTCTAATTAAAACCAAATTTAGCTTATTCGTAACTAAATTTATAGGCTTTCAAACGTAGTAAACAGTTTTCAGATATTTTAACTTTTTGCTTATTTCATGATGATTATCTGCAAAAATTTCATGTTGATCAAAGTTACCCCGCTGATCAAAGTTTCCCCAGTTTACGGTAATTAAAAACGTTACTGCGAATCGTAATTCCAACTAACGCAAGTAAAAGGTCGTAAAAATCGTTACTTGAAGTCGGATTAAATGGTTTAAATCGGATATGATAAAAAGTCCGCCATGTTTGCAGATTTTGAAGACGATTTCGTTCCTTTGCTTTCTCCCGCGTGGGTGAAGTGAGAGAACAGCTTTGTTGTTCTCTCAGCGACCAGCAGTGCAACCAGATTGATAAAAATAAGATGATGTATTTGCAAGAATTGGCCAATAACAGAGACAGTTAATATTGTCGCTGGCAACGGTACGCATGCATTGAGGAAAAAAACTTGTGCTCTCTTGCATTCTGTCAGTATCTATGAATATGGTGTCGTATATCGCCCAAATCGATAACTCTTATCGATTTAACCAGAAGTTGGACGTATATTGCCTCCACTTTGGTGGGTAAATACTGTTTTTTCGAGTTTCATACGATCATTCTATATTGTATGAGAGACGTATAACGAAGTTGTTGAGAAAAATACCTACAAAATTGTTTGCTTGGTCGCTTTTTTGAACACCTAATTCTCATAATTGCGTACCATTACACAGCTTTTAATAATTTTGAATTTCTGGAAGAAATGTCAAACATCCGGAAGTCTGGAAACCTAAAAAAATGTCTGGCGGAAGGCCAAAACGTATGGAAGATCCAGACAAAATCTGAAAATTTGACATCACTGCATTGACCTAACTAGACTAGATACTCTCTCGCCCAGCTGCAAATAAGAGGAATTACTTTGATCTTGTGAATGTTGGCATACATGATAGTACCGTTTGTTACCACAGTCTAAAATTTTCAGAAATGTGTCTTATATATAACACACCCAATACAATCAATTTTAGAACTGACATCACCAATCTTAGCGCAACCTATTCATCCATCTTCAACTCTCTCAAAAATCCAAAAGAGATAACCATGACCCAAGTGGGCTGGTAGCAGTATTGGTTATGTTTTTTTTTTTTTCAAAGTTATCCCGCTTTGAAAGTTCGATCATTAAAAATCATACAAAAATCCAAATGTGCCAAACTCACAGAATTTAGAAACATTAAAATCAATAAAATTTAAAAAAATCCATGAGGAAGATTTCATAAAGCATCGAAACGTAGGATCAATCAAAACATCGTTTCAAGAATATAAAGTCTGACAATCTTTCTAAAATTATCATTGTATTTTATTTTCAGTAAAATTATGATAATCAAACGGTTTTAACATGTTTCAGAATACAAAATGTTTCCAAACGTACTTTTTGTCAGGTTTTTGGGAATTGGACCTCTTGTGCGTCGTGGTAATATGCAGCCTTAATATTAATTATTTCTTCTGGTTTGAATTTTGCCTGTAGGGGAACCGGGGGTAAGCCCGTCACCATCGGAGTTTTACTAGTAAATCTAGATTTTTAGTGTTTACACTGTACATGTTAGTATTTCTAATTTTAAACATATTGACATTTATCAAACTTATCGTGCAGCGTCAAATGTCATAATAATAAACAAAATAAACCGAAGTGCTGCTGATGCGCAATCGGCTGTGATTTTTTGCGAGTGGAATTGAGGGTTTTATTCGTGAATAAAACTCCAAATACGTTGTTGTTGATGTGCAGTTGGTATCTTTCCTTGTTGATTATCGCTGAGATTCGAGTTGAGGTAAGTTAAATCTTTAAAGTGGTACAAATTTGAATCTTAAAAATACGCATGTTGTGGGGGTAAAACCGTCACTCTTTGAGTTGGGTAAGCCCGGCGTAGTTTGTGGATAGTTAGGTGTTACTAAAACATATTTTCTCCTATTTCAGATGCCTAGCAAGTACCAAGGCAGACTTATCGAAAATTCTTTCTATACGCTCAGTGCTGCTCCCTTCTGAGAAGGGGTATCGTAACAGGCGACTAAAATAGCTTGTACACCCTCCATGGGGGTCAATGGTTTGAATATTCAACAACTTCAACGTCAAATAACATACAAAATTATCAAAGCAACTGTTGTTCGTGTTCGCACTGTTGGTATCCATTTCAACATACTTGTTTTTATGAACAAAAAGATTCCCAATTGAGCATTCAATAGATGATTTTCTTCTCGATCAGAGTAAAATTAGAAAAGCAGAGTTTCGGTTTAATTCCAATTCAAATCATTTTTTTCCGAATGGCAATATATGGTTAATAATTCGTCCAAAAGGTCAACCAAAATATATTTTTAGCATTTAAAGCATTGTAGATGGCTCTAAAGTACTCACAACAGATATACTTTTAAAGCAGATTTGTTTTTCCAAGACACACATTGATTACCATGCATGAATCTTGTTGCCCGAACTCTTAAGGTGGCGTTGCGAACATCGAAAGTCCGTATAGAAGAATTAATGTTCGCGGCAAAACCCACTTCTTTATCTTGAAGTGATGGTATCTTTGACCAAAGGAAAACTATCCGTGGTAGTTCGACCCAAGAAAGCCTTACCCTTGCGAAAAAGGCTATCGCTTGTAGGGCTTCTTTCAAAACTCAAACCTCCAAGACTTTTGGAATCCCCAGGACCTCATGACAGGATTGTATGTCGAGGAAGTCGGCAAGCTCGAAATTATTAAGTAGAGGTGTCACATGGAGTCATAAAACTGGCAATTTCATGCGTTCATGTCTTTAAAGACAATAGAAATCCATGTATTCAAGATATAGGCAATCAAGAACAGGAAGGTTAATGGACAAGCATCCGTAAAAAATAAAAAAAAAGTGTTTTACAGCACTGTTTTTATTTCAGCCGTATGTGATAGAAATATTGCTATTTTAGCATCACAGCACGTGAAAATAGAACACGTGTTGTATGAAAACTTGAATGCCGCAGATCTTGAAAATGTTTTTGCATGGTAAAGTTTTCAAAATGTGCTTAAAGTGTAAAAATTTCTACTACTTTTTCCCAACACGAGTGAACTTGCTCTAAAGGGTTCAAAATAAAAATTAATCATGGCAAGTAATAACTGGAATGATGTGCCATGATTGATTTTTATACAAACACCTCTTTTAATGTGTAACAAACTCTACACCGTAAGTCTTCCATCACAATCAACTAACTCGTTTCTCCGATGAAGTGAGAGTGAGTAACAAATTGTCACCTAGTTCATAAAACCCAGTCCTCCCAATCGCTTAATCAATCCAATCAAAAGTTGTAAACAATATCTACCGTAATGGGCACTTAGGATTTCAACCAAGAGATCGCACTGTCTCTTCTCTAGGCCGGTCGCATCGTCGTAGCATCGTAGTTCCAATGACGAGAACCGGTATGGTGCTCTGATGTTTTGTAACCTTACTTCCTGGAATATCACTAACCCTTTCCCCAGTTCTTCTCCTTCTAACAGACATCAACGGGCGCCATCCTTGTTTGGTCGATTTCGTTGCTGCTCGCTATCGAAACAGAACCTTCGTTGTTGTTTGTGGGGATTCAAGCTCTGTTGTAAAGTGAATCGTTCGTTGTTGTTGGTAATCTGTGGACCACTTATCCACTTAGAGGCTGAAACAATAACAGCATCGTCGAGCATCTCTGTAGCTCGATGTAATTTTGTGGATTGAAGAAGTCTCTCACGCATCAATGCAATGGTACTACCAGCTTACGGCGTGGGAGAATATGGACGCAAAGTGAAAATCCAGAATGGATTTTCGACTCTTCTATAACGTTTCTATAAGTTCCCCTTATCATGTTATTGTTAAAAGTCAGTATATGACAAAAGCCAAAAGCCCTCAAAAAGAAAATTGGATGTCAATTAAACCTAATATTTTTATCAAAAAATATCACTCTCATATGCGTTGTAAGCCTTGTAAGCCTCGAATTAATCCTTATTTAGCATACATATTCCAAAATGCATAAGAAACCATACGTTAAACTTTTAGTGTGACCCGAAAACAAATTAAAAAAAATCAGTCTGAACATAAGTCTACGGACAATTTTCGGCAGTAATTCTGTGGATAAATTATACTTATTCTTTAACTGGATTTTTTGTTTCATCACCACGATTGTTTATACTTCAAAGCTACTTCAAGCGACGTTTTTCGGTGAGTACTCACCGAAAAACGTCGATAACTTCGAAGTATATTATTCTATTGACATGGAATCTGATTGGAATTTTACTGTGGAATTCCATTTAAATTATTTTAAAAATATTTTCATTTTCAATATATCTTAGCATGAAACTTCCTTCAACCTCAGATTTCTGGTGAAATATATACGAAAAAGCATCAAAACATAAGCGCGCCCCAAAAATATCAAAATAGACCACATTTTAAGCATTTTTTTCAATTAAAAAATAATAATTTAGGGAACATATGGTTTATATGATTATTTATGATTTAATGATTCAATTTTTATTTTGCATTGAAGTTCATTCTGTATACAACAAATAGTATCACAAACATTGTTAAATTTGTTGAAAACGTTTAGCTTTCAATATTATTTCCAGCAAGATGGCACAATCTACGTGGCGTTTAGTAAGTTAGTATTGAAAATCATAAAGCAGTTGTAAAACAGTTTAAAAATTGTTTCATGCCATTTAAAAAAGTTGTAATAAAACCATTTCAATAAACAGCTTTAAAATAGTTTTAAGAGACCTTGAATCACTGCTTCGTTTGAAGTTTCTTTAAATGTAATTCACGCACATGGTGGATTTATCCATTTTTGGATTTATCCATTGTTGCTTGGCAAAAGGCGTTCATGCAACTACTTGTTTTGTTTTCTTTTGATTATTTTTTCAAAAAACAAAAATTGTAACTTGAAAACAAAAACAAACTTATTTAAAATTGTTCAAATTTTCTTAAAAGTTTGACTACGAAATTCGTTATGTTTATTTTAAAAAAAATAATAGATTATCCACTTCCCGGCCATTTTCTCGTTCCCGGGAATCGGAATAAGGAAAATTAAGAATTCATCCATGCCATTAGGGGTTGAATAAAATAATATATATTTTTTTGTTTGATTATTCCAACTTTTCAAAGCCAAAGGGAAGCAAGTGCATGAATGTTACTTTCGAAAAAACACAATCTGTCTACCCACTGCGCGATTTTTCATATATTTTTCGAAGTGTTGTGGGTTTTTGTTCAATGAAAACGGTGTGGAAAAACATATAATCTTTTGAAACTAATCTATTTGAATAAAAAAAATGCACCAAATGGCTGCAAAATGTCTACTGCTACAGGAATTGGCATATTCTCAAAGAGTTTTGTATGACTAAATTTTCAAAAAGAACAATAAGAATGATTCCGAAGGCTTTCAGGCTTTATTAGAGAAATCTGTACCAACACGTGAAAAAGGGTCTATCTTAAGCTTGCCAGATTGCCCGGTTTTATCCGGGTTTGCCCGGATATTTGATGCAAAATTTCGAGAAAGTCCGGTCCGGCCCGGTTGTCCGGATATCGTGAAAAAAGTCCGGATATTGCCCGGATTTTTTCTCAATTTTCACAAAGAGACCAAAAAAATCAAAGTTTTTGACTAAATTTCAGCAAAATCGATTATCGGTATGGAAATTTTCGACGGTTGTTTTAAATAATTTCGCTGATTTACTTTGATAAACCTTTAAATATTTAAGTGCTCCAAAAAGTTGTTGGAAGTCATCAACTACATTAATAAAATAATAATTTCGATTTTTTTGCATTTTTCCTTTGCTTTTATATGTAATAACACCTAAGTTTTGCCCGGTTTTTGCCCGGTTTTTGGATTTGAAAAATTTAAATCCATGCCCGGATTTGGCCAGTTTTTTTTGAAAAAATGCCTGGATTTGCTAGGCCCGGATGATAGTGAAAAAAATTCTGGCAACCTTAGTCTATCTCCAAAAGTAAACAAAAACCATTTTCGGTGCCTCATGTCAGGCCAACATTTGCACTAGTTAACAGCGAAACCCTTCTGAGAAAATTATATTCCATTGCATTAAAAACTCAATTTGAGTAAAGGATCTATAAACATTCTAAAATTCAGAAATGCCATCACATTTATATACACCGTTAACTCCGGAACCATTTTTCTCTACTACTCCGCAAACAAACTCAAAATAATCAATTTGACTCTTTATTCAACATAAAAACATAGTTGCAAATGAATGCGAGCTTATAACTAAAGCAAAAAATAAGTAAATAGCAAAGGTGTATAAACGGGTTAGACAAAATATTACGTGAACTAGGTTCTATCTACGACCGCGCGTTGTTTTTTCATGAGAATTTATTACCTTTATTTTAACATATGAGGGATGCTTCTAAAAATCGTTTGTGTTTCATAAAAAATAAAAATTTCAAGTGATTTTTAATTAGCGATTTAAAATAGGTTGTATTTTTTTCAAACGCGTTTTTTTCGATTCGCTCTCCTTTTCATGTGTTGGTACAGAAATAATTTTATACATTTCGGGAATTCCCGGGAATGAAACTACGATTCCCGGGACTCGAGAATTCCCGTATTTTTTAAAATTCCCGCCCTGGAAATCTCGGGACGGACACTCTAAAAAAAATACAATATAACTTGGTATATTTTTTTGGGAATTATAATAAAATGTTAACTTAACTGATCGGCTTTGTCGATAAAAGTCATATTTTTTTTTCATGTTATTTTAGTATGAACATTTCAAGATTATGAATATGATTTTTTTTTTCAGGAACAATTTGATGTCATGTGATGAAAAAGATTATTATCATATTCTACACATAAGTCGCGAATGCCATAAAGATGGTAAAACGACTATAATCGAAACAAAAAAAAAAAAAATATATTCTACACGCTTATTTTTAATATTTATTTATTCCATTTCTTTCAATCTCCCAAATTTTTTTAAAGAACTCTGTTGATGATTCAAATAAACAAACCTCTCGAAATCAAGACAATTTGATTTTAACTTCAAAAATATCTCAAATGCAATTAAGTTAAGGGAGGAGTTGGGTCTAACGGGTAAAAAAATCACAATTTTCACGATTATTTTTAGAGCTATCGTTCAAACAAATGTTTTTATTTTTTTTTGCATTATACAAAGCATTGTTAAAAGATCATTTAGTAATTATTTCGAAGAAAAATATTGAAAAATGAGCCGGTGACGGAGCACTTTCGAGGGCGCCTTCTAGAAAACAGGATTTGCGGTGGACACTGTATCTCAGCACAGAATCATCTGAAGTCAAAAAATCAGAGCAAAATATTTTTAATAGATGTTTTTCTGGACCCCAACGATTTTATTTTACTTAAAAATAATTTTTATGAAATTTTGGTGGCTGTTTGAAGTAAAAACTACGATTTTTCACGAAAAAATCCGCCATTTTTTATCTGTAAAATCTCCCCAAAGTAAAAAAAAAAGAAAATCGTTGGGGTTTGGTATTTTATATGTAGAAAATATGTTCCAAATTTTAAAAGAATCGCAAAGTAAAGAAGTACTTTTCAAATGACGATGTCCACTGACTTTAAATTGTGCTTTCGAGAAAAACGCGTTTGAAGTTTCTGCTCTAAAAATGAAAGAAACAATTTATTTTTTTCAACTCACACTGAATCATCGATTCCAGCTCCATAAAGTACGTTCCCTGCAGCAATTTTGTTGTCTTTGGCTTCTTTTTTTCAAGTCTCTGTTTTATTTTGGCTTCTTTACTTTGCATCTGAGCTTCTTGTTCGGCCTTGGCTATCGAATTCTTGCAGTATTAGATAAGAGGAGATAAAGGCCTATAATTTCTACAGTTTTGCTTCGATTGACTTGAAAATTTGACACAACATTCTTGAAATGTTTAACAATAAAAAAATAAAAAATCGATTTTTTGAAAGTGTTAGACCCTACTCCTCCCTTAATACAACTTTTAAAAGTTTGTTTGATTTCTCTTATTTTACAAAATTGGGAAAAGTGAACAAATGGAAAACTTTAAAAAGTTTTCTTTCGCAGAAGCTGACTTACATCTTGAGGAAAAACCTTTGTTTTAAATTTGTTTGAAATGTTTCAAAGTTTTATCAGAAAAGTGCACAATATTCTTAAATAATTTATACATATTTCCAAAAGTTGCAAGACATCAAAATTAATCAAAATTTGGTCTGAAATTCTTTGCACCTGATATAAATGTGAATTTTGTGGCCTTGTGTAATTTATCAAAATCCTTTAAATAACGACTTGGGTATTTAGAAAAAAAATTAAAGTTGATGTTGAAATCTGTTGGTCTCTTGAAGATTATTTCATATCAGCATTAAATTTATTATGAAATAAAAGTGTTTTAAAATAATAAAAATTATTAGTAATAATGGATGAACTTGTTTAGATAAATTTCTTTATATACCAATTTTTAAGACAAGATAGGGTTCTATTTAAAATTGAAAATCGAAATCGATAGTTCAAAACTAGTTTCGTAAATGTAATGAACTGTAGCAGAATGAAATGACTATGGTAAATTCATTTATTGAACTGAAAAATTTTACTTCGGAAAAATCTCCATGGAGTGGGGTTAAACCCCTAAATAAAATGAAAATACTGAATAAAGTGTATTAAATGCTTTGAAATGAAATAAAAGTTTATAAAGAAATTCAAAGTTCTATTGGAAAAAGTTAACAATATAAAATAAAACTCTGAAAGCCAGATGAAATATTCTTAGAAGTTTAGTTTAAATACCTCATAAAAGAACAGTAAATTATAAGCAGCTTTTGTCAGAAGATTAGCGCCTTTCATAGCAGCTTAGAGAGCCCTGGATCGATTGTCTATAGTCGAACAGCAGTTTTTTTTCTTTTAACAATCAAGTAAATATTAAAGTCTATGAGATGAACCATGATAGACCGACATTCTATCAGTCTGTCATTTGGTTGTCAGAGTTTTTTTTAGTGCGGTAAGGGTTTTTTTTTAAATTTCCTTAAAGGCTATATAGCATTCTCTTCAGACACCGTGGCGTACATTCAGGTTTGTTTTTGAACTGGTTAAGCTTCTATAAACCCATTTGAAGAAAATTCTGGTTGCTTGGGTTTTCTGCACAGGCTACTACCCAAGTAACCAAAATTCCCATAAAACAGGCTTTCGAAAAGCTTTCTCAGCCCTGCTCGAGGGCTGTATAGCATTCTATTCACCTCAAAATTTAAGTTCTATTATGTTCGAGGTTTCATACAAAAGGCTTCTCAGCTTCTGTATGAAACCTCGAATCAAATACTATTTCTGAATAAAAAAACTTAGGGTTCATCTTATTTCTATTTAATTTCTACATCCTTGTCTTTTCTCTTCGATCTTGCTTCTACTTAAAATTATACTTTCTTAAAGTTAAATGCTCGAAGAAATGAACCCGAACCCTTAACCCTCCAAAGCTGTTCGGGTCAATATGACCCGAAGCGCACATTTCAAACCTCTTTATCTTCATTTCAATATACTGAAGAACTGGGAATTTTGACAGAACAAGTATGTTCTATGAAAATAATGATCAAATTGAAGACAAAAAATTAAAATTGAAATGAAAATAGGTTCATTGGAGAATGAAATACACCTATGCAAAGCCAAAATTGAATGTCGTTTTTTTGTTAAAGAAAGATTTTTTTCTACCGAAAGATCTGAGATAGCGGTAAAAACTTTTATTGGACCCCAACAGCTCTATACATTGTCGGATAGATGGATTCTTGACGATTTCAAACATCAATGAAACACTTAAATACAGTTTTCAGAAATTATGAGAATATTAAAATAAAATTGATTTATCGAACTTTTTACTTTCTGAACCAGTTTCTGATAACCTGGTAATACAAATCGACTTTACTGTGAAATTTTGGGTAATAAGAATAATTTACCAATACAATGAATATAATATCATCAAAATCGGTTAACATTTACAGCCAGGATAACGAAATCAAACCTCAACTCAAATTTCCCCGAAACGGATATTTAGCGAACGGTTTTGGAAGGTTAAGATGATTGCTGATTGTACCATGACCAATGGTTGGATTTCTGGTTGTTAAAATTTTAACTTTACATAGACTGTTCAAAGTAGGTGAAATGATATAAAATGTAAATATTGGCAGTCCACCAGTGATAAATAAACATAAATTGAATCCATCAGAAACTATAAGTTTGACTTTGTATTTTTTTATTGTTGCGTAATATACTTTTCTTTCAGTTTGAAATAACGAAGCTTTCATATGCAGCCAGCCAATAAAGTACTGTTTCAGAAGAGGCTCGTTTTTTAAAAATCGTTGAATTGAACTTGAATTCGAGAAAAAATTAAAAAGCATGCAATACAATAAGGGTTTAATGTAACGTTTTTCTTCTGTTTTTGTATCTTTTTATGATACATTTTGTGCAAATTTTAGGTTGATTTTGGATGAATTCACAATCCTACAAAAATGTTAGAGGCTGCTAACTTTTTGGGTGTTCTTGGAGAAAATAGTAAATAAATAATAATAATATGTGAATAATCTTTGTTCACAGATCGATAATGCCTTTGAAAAAGTTTCTAAGAGAATGTAAGCATACCATTTGAAATTTTTCGACACAACTCAATTCGCATTGAATTCAGTAGAAGTTCATCATGGAACAAAACATTTCGTAAGAAGATCCCCATGGAACCAAAAAGTCCCTAAGAAGTTTCGCATGGAACTAAGAAGTTCTCAAGAAGTTCGTAACTATGCACGATAGGCCAAATTAATATCCTGATTTTTTAAAATACTGAAAACGCACAAAACGATGTTCTATGCTACTTGTTTAGCCTTTTTATGTTCGTTCAGAAGTCCAAATCAAGCACTTTAGGAAAATGGTTTTCATTTCTCTCGAGTACCTTTTACTCAGCCAAATGTGAACTTCAAACGTACAAGATTTAAAAGCTTTGTAACTTTTGGTCACTTGGGTATGCTACAAAATACTACTTTTTCATTAAAAGTATCTTTTCTGATCGCTTGGATGTAAAAAATTGTCTTATATATTGCAAAAACATATTTTTGCAATTTCACTGTTTTGTTCAAAGTTTAATTCAAATTTGTAACTTAATTTATCCGCCTCATCGGTGGAAAGTGATGTCTTTTTTAGTAAGAACACCTTGAGATTATGAAATTTTATAAATATACGGATAGACAGTTCGTTCGCACTGCAAGTTTCCGTTTGTGGTGAGAACCACACTTGACCTACTAATATGTATGGTAGTAGATGCAACTTTTTCTGTATCTACCACTTTAAAGTAGTTGGCAAATGCGAACAAAAATTTGGTATGTGATGATAATTCTTCTAAGGTATTCTACCCTCTCATGTTCACAATCTTTCATTTCTACTCATTTTCTATCCATCTATATAATTTGAGGCCCTTGGAGCCAAAGGGGTATAAGTGACAAAATGGAAAAAATCGAGATAACCATCTAGAACGAATCCTTGACTGTCAATCATCATATGCTATTTTAATCATAATTTTATTTCACTATTTTGTTATGTTTAGATCTCGTTGAAAAAAACGTGCTTACTGAAATTTCCTTTTTGTTTGGAGCCAAAGGGGTATAAGTGCTGCACTTATTATACCCCTTTGCCTCCCAAGTCCATTAAACTGATGTACTTATACCCCTTTGCCACCAACCCTAAGTTGATTTCATAAAAGAAATGTTTTTTCATCGGGACCAATAAATTTTAAAATTAATGTAATTCACTTTTCTTTTGAATAGCTGATGATGTTTAAAAATTTACCATCAACTATGATTCATCTGATTGCATTTAGTGATAATTCTAGTAGAAAAAAAAAATACCTATATTTAATTATTTTTTCTATTTCAATAACAAATTAGCGGATCACAAACTCCTGATTTCTGGATATATGAAGTGTGTCACGGATTAAAGGCTTATAAAGTACAAAAAAAATGTATTTGTACGAGATAATTGGGTTAATATTGAAGCGCCTATCGTTAATTTACTGTAAAAATCCAACTCAGAGTGACCGTAAGTCCCATTCCAATACCCAATTGATTAGGCAAAGACGTACAAAACACGTGGTGATTGGAATTTAATGGAAAATACCATCCACGAATTATTATAAATTAATCTTGATGAAAAAACGTTGTTTGGAGAGATTTAGTAGAAGTTGCCAAGACCAGGTCGATCTTCAGCCATAAAATCTCTTAACCCACTGTACCAAAGTATATTTCTCATCAAAACAACAAAAAATATATTTATACGAAAACTAATTGACTTTTGTAACAATGAATATTTATGGTTTCTTACCCATATCAATAAGATCAAAAAACCTGGATGTGAAAATTTGTTGGTGGCAAAGGGGTATAAGTGAATTTATTTGGTGGCAAAGGGGTATAAGTGCATGTGTTTGGAGCCAAAGGGGTATAAGTACCAAATTTAAAAAATATGTATCGCCTCAATAAACGTCAAATAAACGTTGTTTTTTGGGAAAATGTTGTAAAATGCTTTGTTTTTATTTAGAAAAATCATTCACATGAAAAAAATTCATAAAAAATATCTATGGAATTTACTGGAACACAACGAAGTTCAAGTGCTTTTTTCTCGAAATCAGGTTTTATGCACTTATACCCCTTTGGCTCTAAGGGCCTCATTTCAAAATCTACCAAAAAAAGACATCACTTTCCACCGATAACGTCAATGAATTGAGTAACAAACATAAATTATGGAGATTAATATCTTTATAAAATTAAATTCAAACTAATACATAATTCGAAATGTATTTTAAATACTACCAACATCGCTTTTTAAAGGAATGGATTTTTAATGGAACAAAATTTGTCTCGTTATAATTCTCATATCGTTCATCAAATGCGGACGGAACGTTTGCCAAGTTAAAAGCGCATTGCAACTACATAGCGCCGTTTTAGTGAAGAATTTTGGTTTTTTTCATTTTCGTACGGTAACAGTGCAACCCGTCCATTCATTGTCCATCCTATCGTTGATGGCGCCGATGATTTATTTGCCTTGTGGACACTTTAATGGGCGCTTCCGGACAGCCGAAAGAGCGATTGCATTCATACAAAATATTGTCCCGCCAAAAGGTTTGTTCGGCGGACAGCAGTTGCTGCAGTCGGAATGGTTGTTTGAACTTTAGGGATGAAAACTATTTAATTTTTTTTTTCCAAAGGATGTGTTGGGATAGTTTAAGTGTTTAATTACAGAGCCTTAAAAAAATTATTGGTGAAATCCTTAAGCTGTGTCATTAGGTCGTGGAGTCATGAAGTCATGAGGTTATGAAGTCATGAAGCCATGAAGTCTTGATGTTATGAATTCATGAAGTCATAAAGTCATGAAGACATGAAGACATGAAGTCATGAGGTCATGAAGTCATGAAGTAAAAAAGTCATGAAGTCATGTAGCCATGAATTTATGAAGTCATGAAGTCATGAAGTCATGAAGTCATGAAGTCATAAAGTCATGAAGTCATGAAGTCATGAAGTCATGAAGTCATGAAGTCATGAAGTCATGAAGTCATGAAGTAATGAAGTCATGAATTGATGAATTGATGATACTATGAAGTCATTAAGTCATGTGTTGCCATAAAAATAGTTGGAAAAAGCAATTTAAATTCATTTCCCTTCCTAATCTTACCTTTCGCTCGGTGGGGTTTTCTCATTTCCGGCCACGTACTGTCGCAACCATTCGTGCGCTTTTGTCTCCTGGTTTCCGAATCCGGAACGCCTGGTTCTGGCCAACTGTTTTTTTTTGTTCGTCGGTCTTCACTTCCAACTATCGACAGCGTTTCTTACTATTTTTTCCTGTTCCGGAATGCACCGTTCTGCCCGTCTGACTATTGTTGGGCAATGATTGATTGGACACCTGAAATGATGCAAATAGAAAACGAAATGGAATGGAAATTTAATTTTCGTTTGAATGTTTTTATCGGCCGCCGGTGTTTTATTAATTCGAAATGGGTTTGAGAGTAATCTTTTTTGTGTTTTGCTCATTTGTATATTCATGGAGAAAGGAAGCTGAAAATAAGTTTTTGTGCCAATGACAAACATCATTAAAACATAATTAAAAGAGGCGAAAACTATTTTCTGTTGTCTCCGGTTTGAATTATATTTTCCCGATATCGAAGTGATTCTTTGGGTAGTTGATATAGCTTTTATACATGAATGCGGTATGATTTAGATTCCTTTCTGTTCTTTAAAAGACCCTTTTTGCGTAATTATTTTGCTCACTCATGAATCGTGACTGTTTTAACCGATGTCAAGATTCTCTGATTCACGATCTTTCCACTTACAGAGGTTCTCACAACGCAAAACCTCAAAAAGTCTCAAAACGCACATTAACTTAACAAGTTCTCTTACATGAAACCTCACACCTCCGTCATCTGTTTGTTTTTAGAAGGAGTCTCGAGCAAAAGCTCAAACCAAATCGAAAACCCGTCCAAAAGATGATCATCGGTTTCTTGCCACGTTTGGCAAATAGTCGAGTCACTTTTTGTTTAATGGTCCAATTAGAGATTTGTTTCGGGTTCAGTATAGAAGAGCGAGAATTTCTGCCATCCAAACACGAAAACAAACTCACTTTCGATTGAATGTTTTTGGTTCACACTTTTTTGTTTGCTCTGCGCCATAGAAGATTTGGCGGGATGGCGCCAAAGCTCTTAAGTGGACCACAAACGTCGCGGCCCGAAGTCAGGCTAATTAATTCGTGACCACACACAAATTAGTGGTGAGGTGGTACGATTTACTTTTTTTTCTGTTTCGTTAAGGGATGGCCGCCAAAAGATGAAAGTGGAAAAAAGTGTATTTCTGTTGTAGTCAGAAAGAAGGAAGAAAGGGTGACCTTAATGCGAAAAATGGACTGTTGATTCTGGGACTGCTTATTTTCCCACCCACCTCCCGATTGTTTTTGGAGATACTTTCATTTTGAAGTCACGGTTCGTAAATTTGAAAGAAATTAAAAGCCTGTTTGGTAATATATATTTGCTGAAATTCAACTAGGGGACATTCGTTGTAGAGATAACAGAGAGACAGCAAACGTGAAAATTTAGCAGGAACGATTACGCTCAAAAAATGAGGCAAAATGATTCTAAGAATGTGAATTTATTTTTGGTCACTTTTATCATTTTTGTGCCATTAATGTTTTTTTTTGTATAATTTTTATGTCATTTTTGAATCATATTCATGTTTTCCAGTCGCTCTTATGTAAAATTTGTGTCCTTTTTTTTAATTTTTTGTGCCATATTTGTGTCTTCTTGTGCCATTTATGTGTTATTTGTGTCATTTTCGTGTCATTTTTAACCATTTTTTGTGCCAACATGTGTCATGTTGTATCTTTTTAGAAACATTCTAGGGCCATTTTGTTGTCATTTTTTAGGCATTTTTAAGCCATTTCTTTGTAATTTTTGGTCATGCTGTCTTCCTTGTGTAATTTTCAATTCGTTTTGGTG
This sequence comes from Uranotaenia lowii, assembly GCF_029784155.1. Lineage (NCBI taxonomy): Eukaryota > Metazoa > Arthropoda > Insecta > Diptera > Culicidae > Uranotaenia > Uranotaenia lowii. The sequence goes on along the minus strand of NC_073692.1, from coordinate 96,081,833 downwards.
TCTGTTTTGTGTCATTTTTGTATAATGTCTGTTGTTTTTTGTGACAATTTTTTTTTTTCATTTTTGTTTTATTTTCGTGTCATTATTGTGTCATTTTTGTTTCGTTTTGGTATCATTTTTTTGTTTTTCTTAAGTCTTCATTTTTGTACGTTTTTGTGTTATTTTCGTGTCATTATTGTGTCATTTTTGTTTCGTTTTGGTGTAATTTTTTTGTCTTTCTTGAATCCCTTTTTCGTCATTTGCGTGTCTTTCATATGTCATTTTTGAGTATTTTTTTTTTAAATATTTCAGCCATATAATTGTAACTTTTGTTATTTTTTAGATGAATTTGTCTCTTACTTGTTATATTTTTGTATCGTTCTCGTGTCATTTTTAACCATTTTATGTGCCAACATGTGTCAGTTTGTATTTTTTAGGAGTCATTCTAGGGCCATTTTGTTGTCATTTTTTGAGGCATTTTTGGGCCATTTAGGTGTAATTTTTGTCATTTTGTCTTACTTGTGTCATTTTGGAGTAATTTTTATATCGTTTTGTGTTTTAAAATGCTGTGAAATGTTGATTTTATTTTTGTGTCGTTTTGGTGTAATTTTCGTGTATTTGAGTTTTTTATGTTTTTTGTATTATTTAAGTGTCACGTTTTAAAAATGTTTGTGTCACTTTTGTGTCATCTCTGTGAAATTTTACGTAATTTTTTTTATTTTCGCAGCTTTTTGTGTCATTTTTGTAAAATATTTGTTTCATTTTCGTGTTGTTTTGGTGTAATTTTTTTCATGTTACTTTTCTGTCTTTCTTGTGTCATGTTGGTGTCTTTCTTATGTCATTTTTTGTGGCATATTTAAGACATTTAAGTGTAATTTTTTTCTTTTTTTGAGACGGAATTGTGTCTTTCTTGTGTAGTGATTAATTTTTGTGTCATTTTTGTTTTACTTTTGTGTCTTTCTCTTGTCAATTTTGTGTCATTTTGGTGTCTTCTTTATGTTATTTTTGTGTCATTTTTGTGTCATTTTTGTATCGATTTTGTGATATTTTAAAGTCCATTTTGTGTGAAGTGTGTGTGTGTAAATTTTTGTGTCATTTTTGTAAAAATTTTGTGTAATTTTGACTCTTTTTTTTCTTTTTTGTGTAACTTTTGTGTAATTTTTGTGTAATTTTTGTATAATTTATGTGTAATTTTTGTATCAATTTTGTGTTATTCTTGTATCATTTTTTTTGTTATTCTTGTGTCATTTAAGTGTCAATTTTTGTGTCATTTATTGTGTAACTTGAGTCATTTTTGTGTCATTTTATGTGTTATTTTTGAATCATTTTTGTCATTTTTGTGCCATTTTTGTATCATTTTTGTGTCATTTATGTGTCATTTTTGTATAATTTTAGTGTCATTTTGTGTCATTTTTGTGCAATTTTTGTGTCATTTTAAAGTCATTTTTGTGTAATTTTTGTGTAATTTTTGTCATTTTTGTGCCATTTTTGTGTCATTTTTGTGTCATTTTTGTGTCATTTTTGTGTCATTTTTGTGTCATTTTTGTGTCATTTTTGTGTCATTTTTGTGTAATTTTTGTGTCATTTTTGTGTATTTTTTGTCATTTTTGTCATTTTTGTCATTTTTGTCATTTTTGTCATTTTTTTCATTTTTGTCATTTTTGTCATTTTTGTCATTTTTGTCATTTTTGTCATTTTTGTCATTTTTGTCATTTTTGTCATTTTTGTCATTTTTGTCATTTTTGTCATTTTTGTCATTTTTGTCATTTTTGTCATTTTTGTCGTTTTTGTCATTTTTGTCATTTTTGTCATTTTTGTCATTTTTGTCATTTTTTTCATTTTTGTCATTTTTGTCATTTTTGTCATTTTTGTCATTTTTTTCATTTTTGTCATTTTTGTCATTTTTGTCTTTTTTGTCATTTTTGTCATTTTTGTCATTTTTGTCATTTTTGTCATTTTTGTCATTTTTGTCATTTTTGTCATTTTTGTCATTTTTGTCATTTTTGTCATTTTTGTCATTTTTGTCATTTTTGTCATTTTTGTCATTTTTGTCATTTTTGTCATTTTTGTCATTTTTGTCATTTTTGTCATTTTTGTCATTTTTGTCATTTTTGTCATTTTTGTCATTTTTGTCATTTTTGTCATTTTTGTCATTTTTGTCATTTTTGTCATTTTTGTCATTTTTGTCATTTTTGTCATTTTTGTCATTTTTGTCATTTTTGTCATTTTTGTCATTTTTGTCATTTTTGTCATTTTTGTCATTTTTGTCATTTTTGTCATTTTTGTCATTTTTGTCATTTTTGTCATTTTTGTCATTTTTGTCATTTTTGTCATTTTTGTCATTTTTGTCATTTTTGTCATTTTTGTCATTTTTGTCATTTTTGTCATTTTTGTCATTTTTGTCATTTTTGTCATTTTTGTCATTTTTGTCATTTTTGTCATTTTTGTCATTTTTGTCATTTTTGTCATTTTTGTCATTTTTGTCATTTTTGTCATTTTTGTCATTTTTGTTATTTTTGTCATTTTTGTCATTTTTGTCATTTTTGTCATTTTTGTCATTTTTGTCATTTTTGTCATTTTTGTCATTTTTGTCATTTTTGTCATTTTTGTCATTTTTGTCATTTTTGTCATTTTTGTCATTTTTGTCATTTTTGTCATTTTTGTCATTTTTGTCATTTTTGTCATTTTTGTCATTTTTGTCATTTTTGTCATTTTTGTCATTTTTGTCATTTTTTGTGGCATATTTAAGACATTTAAGTGTAATTTTTTTCTTTTTTTGAGACGGAATTGTGTCTTTCTTGTGTAGTGATTAATTTTTGTGTCATTTTTGTTTTACTTTTGTGTCTTTCTCTTGTCAATTTTGTGTCATTTTGGTGTCTTCTTTATGTTATTTTTGTGTCATTTTTGTGTCATTTTTGTATCGATTTTGTGATATTTTAAAGTCCATTTTGTGTGAAGTGTGTGTGTGTAAATTTTTGTGTCATTTTTGTAAAAATTTTGTGTAATTTTGACTCTTTTTTTTCTTTTTTGTGTAACTTTTGTGTAATTTTTGTGTAATTTTTGTATAATTTATGTGTAATTTTTGTATCAATTTTGTGTTATTCTTGTATCATTTTTTTTGTTATTCTTGTGTCATTTAAGTGTCAATTTTTGTGTCATTTATTGTGTAACTTGAGTCATTTTTGTGTCATTTTATGTGTTATTTTTGAATCATTTTTGTCATTTTTGTGCCATTTTTGTATCATTTTTGTGTCATTTATGTGTCATTTTTGTAAAATTTTAGTGTCATTTTGTGTCATTTTTGTGCAATTTTTGTGTCATTTTAAAGTCATTTTTGTGTAATTTTTGTGTAATTTTTGTCATTTTTGTGCCATTTTTGTGTCATTTTTGTGTCATTTTTGTGTCATTTTTGTGTCATTTTTGTGTCATTTTTGTGTCATTTTTGTGTAATTTTTGTGTCATTTTTGTGTATTTTTTGTCATTTTTGTCATTTTTGTCATTTTTGTCATTTTTTTCATTTTTGTCATTTTTGTCATTTTTGTCATTTTTGTCATTTTTGTCATTTTTGTCATTTTTGTCATTTTTGTCATTTTTGTCATTTTTGTCATTTTTGTCATTTTTGTCATTTTTGTCATTTTTGTCATTTTTGTCATTTTTGTCATTTTTGTTGGTTTTGTCATTTTTGTCATTTTTGTCATTTTTGTCATTTTTGTCATTTTTGTCATTTTTGTCATTTTTTTCATTTTTGTCATTTTTGTCATTTTTGTCATTTTTGTCATTTTTTTCATTTTTGTCATTTTTGTCATTTTTGTCTTTTTTGTCATTTTTGTCATTTTTGTCATTTTTGTCATTTTTGTCATTTTTGTCATTTTTGTCATTTTTGTCATTTTTGTCATTTTTGTCATTTTTGTCATTTTTGTCATTTTTGTCATTTTTGTCATTTTTGTCATTTTTGTCATTTTTGTCATTTTTGTCATTTTTGTCATTTTTGTCATTTTTGTCATTTTTGTCATTTTTGTCATTTTTGTCATTTTTGTCATTTTTGTCATTTTTGTCATTTTTGTCATTTTTGTCATTTTTGTCATTTTGTCATTTTTGTCATTTTTGTCATTTTGTCATTTTGTCATTTTGTCATTTTTGTCATTTTTGTCATTTTTGTCATTTTTGTCATTTTTGTCATTTTTGTCATTTTTGTCATTTTTGTCATTTTTGTCATTTTTGTCATTTTTGTCATTTTTGTCATTTTTGTCATTTTTGTCATTTTTGTCATTTTTGTCATTTTTGTCATTTTTGTCATTTTTGTCATTTTTGTCATTTTTGTCATTTTTGTCATTTTTGTCATTTTTGTCATTTTTGTCATTTTTGTCATTTTGTCATTTTGGTCATTTTTGTCATTTTTGTCATTTTTGTCATTTTTGTCATTTTTGTCATTTTGTCATTTTGTCATTTTTGTCATTTTTGTCATTTTTGTCATTTTGTCATTTTTGTCATTTTTGTCATTTTTGTCATTTTTGTCATTTTTGTCATTTTTGTCATTTTGTCATTTTTGTCATTTTTGTCATTTTTGTCATTTTTGTCATTTTTGTCATTTTTGTCATTTTTGTCATTTTTGTCATTTTTGTCATTTTTGTCATTTTTGTCATTTTTGTCATTTTTGTCATTTTTGTCATTTTTGTCATTTTTGTCATTTTTGTCATTTTTGTCATTTTTGTCATTTTTGTCATTTTTGTCATTTTTTGTCATTTTTGTCATTTTGTCATTTTGTCATTTTTGTCATTTTTGTCATTTTGTCATTTTTGTTCATTTTTGTCATTTTTTGTCATTTTTTGTCATTTTTGTCATTTTTGTCATTTTTGTCATTTTTTGTCATTTTTGTCATTTTTGTCATTTTTGTCATTTTTGTCATTTTTGTCATTTTTGTCATTTTTGTCATTTTTGTCATTTTTGTCATTTTTGTCATTTTTGTCATTTTGTCATTTTTGTCATTTTTGTCATTTTTGTCATTTTTTGTCATTTTTGTCATTTTTGTCATTTTTGTCATTTTGTCATTTTTGTCATTTTTGTCATTTTGTCATTTTTGTCATTTTTGTCATTTTTGTCATTTTTGTCATTTTTGTCATTTTTGTCATTTTTGTCATTTTTGTCATTTTTGTCATTTTTGTCATTTTTGTCATTTTTGTCATTTTTGTCATTTTTGTCATTTTTGTCATTTTTGTCATTTTTGTCATTTTTGTCATTTTTGTCATTTTTGTCATTTTTGTCATTTTTGTCATTTTTGTCATTTTTGTCATTTTTTGTCATTTTTGTCATTTTTGTCATTTTTGTCATTTTGTCATTTTTGTCATTTTTGTCATTTTTGTCATTTTTGTCATTTTTGTCATTTTTGTCATTTTTGTCATTTTTGTCATTTTTGTCATTTTTGTCATTTTTGTCATTTTGTCATTTTTTCATTTTTGTCATTTTTGTCATTTTTGTCATTTTTGTCATTTTTGTCATTTTTGTCATTTTTGTCATTTTTGTCATTTTTGTCATTTTTGTCATTTTTGTCATTTTTGTCATTTTTGTCATTTTTGTCATTTTTGTCATTTTTGTCATTTTTGTCATTTTTTGTCATTTTTGTCATTTTTGTCATTTTTGTCATTTTTGTCATTTTTGTCATT